>NC_053496.1:2412160-2659181 GCF_905171775.1 Rana temporaria
TGTGCCCCATCAATTGCCGCCAGTTTGCCCCATCAATTGCCGCCAGTTTGCCCCATCAATTGCCGCCAGTTTGCCCCAACAATTGCCGCCAGTTTTCCCTATCAACTGCCGCCAGTTTGCCCCATCAATTGTCGCCAGTGTGCCCCATCAATTGCCGCCAGTTTGCCCCATCAATTGCCGCCAGTTTGCCACATCAATTGCCGCCTGTTTGCCCCATCAATTGTCGCCAGTGTGCCCCATCAATTGCCGCCTGTTTGCCCCATCAATTGTCGCCAGTGTGCCCCATCAATTGCCGCCAGTTTGCCCCATCAATTGCCGCCTGTTTGCCCCATCAATTGTTGCCAGTGTGCCCCATCAATTGCCGCCAGTTTGCCCCATCAATTGCCGCCAGTTTGCCACATCAATTGCCACCAGTTTGCCCCATCAATTTCCACCAGTGTGCCCCATCAATTACCGCCAGTTTTCCCTATCAACTGCCGCCAGTGTGCCCATCAATTACCGCCAGTTTTCCCTATCAACTGCCGCCAGTGTGCCCCATCAATTGCCGCCAGTTTGCCCCATCAATTGCCGCCAGTTTGCCACATCAATTGCCACCAGTTTGCCCCATCAATTGCCGCCAGTTTGCCCCATCAATTGCCGCCAGTTTGCCACAATTGCCACATCAATTGCCGCCTGTTTGCCCCATCAATTGTTGCCAGTGTGCCCCATCAATTGCCGCCAGTTTGCCCCATCAATTGCCGCCAGTTTGCCCCATCAATTGTTGCCAGTGTGCCCCATCAATTGCCACCAGTTTTCCCTATCAATTGCCGCCAGTGTGCCCCATCAATTGCCGCCAGTTTGCCCCATCCATTGCCGCCAGTTTGCCCCATCAATTGTCGCCAGTGTGCCCCATCAATTGCCGCCAGTTTGCCCCATCAATTGCCGCCAGTTTGCCCCATCAATTGTTGCCAGTGTGCCCCATCAATTGCCGCCAGTTTGCCCCATCAATTGCCGCCAGTTTGCCCCATCAATTGCCGCCAGTTTGCCCCAACAATTGCCGCCAGTTTTCCCTATCAACTGCCGCCAGTTTGCCCCATCAATTGTCGCCAGTGTGCCCCATCAATTGCCGCCAGTTTGCCCCATCAATTGCCGCCAGTTTGCCACATCAATTGCCGCCTGTTTGCCCCATCAATTGTCGCCAGTGTGCCCCATCAATTGCCGCCTGTTTGCCCCATCAATTGTCGCCAGTGTGCCCCATCAATTGCCGCCAGTTTGCCCCATCAATTGCCGCCTGTTTGCCCCATCAATTGTTGCCAGTGTGCCCCATCAATTGCCGCCAGTTTGCCCCATCAATTGCCGCCAGTTTGCCACATCAATTGCCACCAGTTTGCCCCATCAATTTCCACCAGTGTGCCCCATCAATTACCGCCAGTTTTCCCTATCAACTGCCGCCAGTGTGCCCATCAATTACCGCCAGTTTTCCCTATCAACTGCCGCCAGTGTGCCCCATCAATTGCCGCCAGTTTGCCCCATCAATTGCCGCCAGTTTGCCACATCAATTGCCACCAGTTTGCCCCATCAATTGCCGCCAGTTTGCCCCATCAATTGCCGCCAGTTTGCCACAATTGCCACATCAATTGCCGCCTGTTTGCCCCATCAATTGTTGCCAGTGTGCCCCATCAATTGCCGCCAGTTTGCCACATCAATTGCCGCCAGTTTGCCACATCAATTGCCGCCAGTTTGCCACATCAATTTCCACCAGTTTGCCCCATCAATTGCCACCAGTGTGCCCCATCAATTACCGCCAGTTTTCCCTATCAACTGCCGCCAGTTTGCCCCATCAATTGTCGCCAGTGTGCCCCATCAATTGCCGCCAGTTTGCCCCATCAATTGCCACCAGTTTGCCCCATCAATTGCTGCCAGTTTTCCCCATCAATTGCTGCCAGTTTGCCACATCAATTGTCGCCAGTGTGCCCCATCAATTGCCGCCAGTTTGCCCCATCAATTGCCGCCAGTGTGCCCCATCAATTGCCGCCAGTTTGCCCCATCAATTGCCGCCAGTTTGCCCCATCAATTGCCGCCAGTTTGCCCCATCAATTGCAGCCAGTTTGCCCCATCAATTGCCACCAGTTTGCCCCATCAATTACCACCAGTTTGCCCCATCAATTGCAGCCAGTTTGCCCCATCAATTGCCACCAGTTTGCCCCATCAATTGCCGCCAGTTTGCCCCATCAATTGCCTCCAGTTTGCCCCATCAATTGCCACCAGTTTGCCCCATCAATTGCCGCCAGTTTGCCCCATCAATTGCAGCCAGTTTGCCCCATCAATTGCCTCCAGTTTGCCCCATCAATAGCCGCTAGTTTGCCCCATCAATTGCCGCCAGTTTGCCCCATCAATTGCTGCCAGTGTCCCCGCCACTTACCTGTCCAAGTCCTTGATGTCTTCTCACGTCCTCTTCTGCTATGATTTGACACCTAATAGGCGTCCAATCACAGCGCCTGTTGCTTCAGCCAATCAGGTGACAGGTAACCAGACCCAGTGCACCTGATTGGCTGAGAGGCGGGTCAGTGTTAGGGAAGCAATTTATTCGATTCCCTAACACAGCACTGTGTATACAGCGAACGCACAGCCTTGCGCCCGCTGTTTACCAAGTGGGAAGCCTATTAGAGCCCATGGCTCTAATCAGGACGCTTATTAGAGCCGACAGCTCTTATAATTAGGCACTTCCAAAAACAACCCTGCAGCAGCGACAATAGATAGATTCATGCAATGCATGAATCCGTCTATTGAAGATTGACGGGTGCAGGAGATAGGGGGCGGCGCTTCTGCACCCTCTATAGACGCACCGCCACTGGTGGTTGGAAAAGGGAGCCAGAAGGTTGGAAGAGAGGGCCACAGGAGGGAGGGCGATGTTTGTGGTTGGAGGAGAAGCCCAAAGGAAGAAGGGCAACGTTTGTGGTGGGAGGAAAGGGCCACTGAAAAAATGACAATGTTTGTAGGTGTAGGTGTGGGCCACAGGAAGGAAGACGATGTTTGTGGTTGGAGGATAAGGCCACAGAAGGAAGAGCAATGTTTACGATTGGAAGAGGGAGCCACAAACATTAATACAAATTTTTACCCGGGGTGCCCAAACTTTCCATCCCCACTGTAGATCAATGTTTATGATTGGAAGAGGGAGCCACAGAGATTGGAGGAGAGGGTCATAGGAGGGATTGGAAAGTTTATGGTCGGAGCAGAGTGCCAAAGGAGGGAAGGCAATGTTTGTGGTTGGAGGAGAGAGTCACAGGAGGGTCTGTGATGTTTATGGTTAGAGTAGGCAACAAGAAGAAGGGCAATGTTTATGGTTGGAGGAGAGGGCCACAAGAGGGAGGGCATTTTTTTTGGTAGGAAGAAAGGGCCACAGGAGGAAGGGTACTGTTTGTTGTTGGAGGAGATGGCCACAGGAGGTTGGGTAATGCTTGTGGTTGGAGGAGAGGGCAAAGGAGGGAAGGCAATGCTTGTTGTTGGAAGAAGGAGACACAAAGTTGGAGGAGATGGCCACAGGAGGTTGGGAAATGTTTGTGGTCGGAGGAGAGGGCACAAGAGGGAGGGCAATGTCTGTGGTTGGAGGAGAGGGCACAGGAGGTAGGGCAATGTTTGTGGTTGGATGAGAGGGCACAGGAGGGAGGGCAATGTTTTTGGTCAGAGGCGAGGGCCACCGGAGGGAGGGCAATGTTTGTGGTCAGAGGCGAGGGCAGCAGGAGGGAGAGCAATGTTTGTCATTGGAAGAGGGAGCAGTGAAATTGTAGAAGATGGGCACCAGGAAAAAGGGAAATGTTTGTGGTTGGAGGAGAGGACCACAGGAGGGAGAGTAAAGTTTGTAGTTGGAAGAAAGGACCACAGGAGGGAGGTAAAGATTTCTGGTTGGAGGAGAGGGCAACAGAACACAGGGTAATGTTTGTGGTTGGAGGAGAGGGCCGTAGGAAGAAGGGCATTTTTGGGGTTAGACAAGAGGGCCAGAGGAAGGAGAGCAATGTTTGTGGTTGGAGAAAAGGGCCCCAAGCGGGAAGGCAATACTTGTGGTTGGAGGAGAGGGCCACGGGAGGGAAGGCAATGCTTGTGGTTGGAGGAGAGGACCACAGGAGGGAAGGCAATGCTTGTGGTTGGAGGAGAGGTCCACAGGAGGGAAGGCAATGCTTGTGGTTGGAGGAGAGGGCCACAGGAGGGAAGGCAATGCTTGTGGTTGGAGGAGAGGGCCACAGGAGGGAAGGCAATGCTTGTGGTTGGAGGAGAGGGCCACAGGAGGGAAGGCAATGCTTGTGGTTGGAGGAGAGGGCCACAGGAGGGAAGGCAATGCTTGTGGTTGGAGGAGAGGGCCACAGGAGGGAAGGCAATGCTTGCAGTTGAAGGGGGTGGTCACAGGAGGGAAGGAAATGCTTGTTCTTGAAGGGGGGGGGGGTCACAAGTGGAAGACTAATGACTGTGGTTGGAGCAGAAGGCCATAGATAAGAAGGCAATGTTTGTGTTGGAGAAGAAGAACACGAGAGGTAGGGCGGTGTTTATGATTGGAAGAGGGAGCCACAAAGTTGAAGGAGATGGCCACAAGAGGGAAGGCAATGTGTGTGGTTGAATAGGAGGGCCACAAGACAGAGAGAAACGATTGTGGTTGGAGCAGACGGCCATAGAACAAAGGACAATGTTGGTGGTTGGAGCAAAGGGTCACGGGAGGGAAGGAAGTGTTTATGAATGGAGAAGAGGAGGCAATGTTGGGGCTGGGAAAGAGAGACACTGGAAATAGAGCAATGTTTGTGGACGGGAGAAGGAGAGGAGGGGATAAAGGAGAGGGCCACAGGAAGGAGGGCAATGCTTGAGGTTGGAGGAGAGGGCCACAGGAAGGAGGGCAATGCTTGAGGTTGGAGGAGAGGGCCACAGGAAGGAGGGCAATGCTTGAGGTTGGAGGAGAGGGCCACCGGAGTGAAGACAATGTTTGTGTTAGGAGGAGAGGTCCACCGGAGTGAAGACAATGTTTGTGGTTGGAGGAGAGGGTGACCGGAGTGAAGGCAATGTTTGTGGACGGAAGAGGGAGCCTTGGGGATGAAGGACAGGGCCACAGGAAGGAGGGCAATGCTTGAGGTTGGAGGAGAGGGCCACAGGAGTGAAGGCAATGTTTGTGGTTGGTGGGTGGGGGCACAGGAGGGACGGATAGTGTTTGTGGTTGGAGCAGAAGGCCAGGGAAGAGAGCGCAATGTTTGTGGTTGGAGCAGAAGGGCACAGGACCGGGGGAATGTTTATGATTGGAATAGAGGGCCACAAGAGGGAGGGAAATGTTGGGATTGGAGGAGGGAGTCACAAGAAGGAGGGCAATATTTTTGGCTAGAAGGAGTCACAAGAGGGAGAGCAGTGTGTGTGGTTGGAGACGGGGGGCACAGGAGGGAGAGCAGGGTTTATGGTTGGAGAAGGGGGGCACAGGAGGGAGAGCAGGGCTTGTAGTTGGAGCAGAAGGGTAGAGAAAGAGGGAAATGCTTGTAGTTGGAGAAGGGGGCCACAGAAGGGAGGACAATGTTTGTGGTTGGATGAGGGGTGCGATTAGAACAGGGGGCCACAGGAGACGACACAATGGCCCGGATTCACAAAGGAGTTACGCCGCCGTATCTCCAGATACGCCATCGTAACTCTGAGTGCGGCCCGTCGCAACTCGGCGCCTGATTCATAGAATCAGATACGCCTCACAGTTGCCTAGATACGAGCGGCGTAAGTCTCCTACACTGTCGTATCTTAGGGTGCATATTTACACTGGCCGCTAGGTGTCGCTTCCGTATATTTCCGTGTCAAATATGCTAATGAGCTAGATATGCTGATTCACGAACGTACGCGCGCCCGGCGTATCTAGATACGTCGTTTACGTAAGACATACGCCGGCGTAAAGTTACCCCTCATAAAGCAGGGGTAAGTCATGTTAGGTATGGACGTCGGAAACGTACGAACAAGCGTCGTATTTTACTTTGTTTGCGCAAGTCGTCCGTGAATGGGGCTGTGTGTAGGTTACGTTCACGTCGACTAAGCATTGAGCGGGCGTAATTTACTTTGAAAACTTCGACGTGATCCGTTCGTAAAAAGCGTAATTTACGTGGGGTCACAACACATTTACATACACAACACGCCCCCTAACAGACTAGTTTGAATTAGGCGGGCTTACGCCGTGTCATATACACTACGCCGCCGTAACTTACAGCGCAAGTTGTTTCTGAATACCGGACATGGCGCTCTAAGTTACGGCGACGTGGTGTATCTGAGAAACGTTACGCCCGCCTAAAGATAGGCGTTTGTATGTGAATCTGGGCCAGTTTTAATATCCGTACCATGACCACAGAGGGGAGGGGGCTTGTGCCTGGACATTGGCACTTTGAACTCTCGGGTGGAGCTGCTGGAGAGGGCCACAGGTTGAGCACCCCATTATCTAGACCCTTTATTAGACCCCAGAAACCTTGTATTTCTGTCTCGCCATCCCTGTAATTAGAAATCACAGGGCCCCATACAGCCTTCCTGACCCCCCCCCCCCCCCCCCCCCCCAAAAAAAAGAACATTTAAAAACAATCATTTCACTATACCTAAATACCCGAAAATCATTAATAGCAGACATTAGCCGGGGGTCGGGGGATGGCGCACAGAGAGGGTGATCGGTGCGGTGGGCAGTTACGGGAACCAATCCCCTGTTTGTCTCTCCCTTGAAGCAGAATAGAGGGAGACGAGGAGAAGCCGGCTTTCAGCTGCTGCAAGAGGAGACAAAGAGGGGATCGGTTCCTGTAATTGTCTCCACCCCCCCTTCCCGCAGCACTGATCACTCCCCCCCCCCCTCTGCTTACATCTGATTCTCCCTGCTGGCCCAGTACAAGAGGACCGGCGCTTCCCCCCCTTCCCGCAGCACTGATCACTCCCCCCCTCTCTGCTTACATCTGATTCTCCCTGCTGGCCCAGTACAGGAGGACCGGCGCTTCCCCCCCTTCCCGCAGCACTGATCACTCCCCCCCTCTCTGCTTACATCTGATTCTCCCTGCTGGCCCAGTACAGGAGGACCGGCGCTTCCCCCCCTTCCCGCAGCACTGATCACTCCCTCCCCCCCTCTGCTTACATCTGATTCTTCCTGCTGGCCCAGTACAGGAGGACCGGCGCTTCCCCCCCTTCCCGCAGCACTGATCACTCCCCCCTCTCTGCTTACATCTGATTCTCCCTGCTGGCCCAGTACAGGAGGACCGGCGCTTCCCCCCCTTCCCGCAGCACTGATCACTCCCCCCTCTCTGCTTACATCTGATTCTCCCTGCTGGCCCAGTACAGGAGGACCGGCGCTTCCCCCCTTTCCCGCAGCACTGATCACTCCCCCCTCTCTGCTTACATCTGATTCTCCCTGCTGGCCCAGTACAGGAGGACCGGCGCTTCCCCTCCTTGTCAGCAGCTCGGGTTCCCACTTCTTCCTTTTATAACAGAACACATCTGAATGACACGGTTCTGAGGCTCTGATTTAATACCGGGGGGGGGGCACTTATACACCTTCCTGCCCAGGCCAATTTTCAGCTTTCAGCGCTGTCGCACTTTGAATGACAATTACGCGGCCGTGCTACACTGTACCCAAACAATTCATTTATCATTTTGTTCCCACAAATAGAGATTTATTTTGGTGGAATTTGATCACCTCTGCGATTTTTATTTTTTTGGGCAAGAAATAAAAAAAGACCGAAAATTTAGAAAAAATACGTTTTTCTTTGTTTCTGTTAATTTTTTTTGTAAATAAGTAAGTTTTCTTCTTCAATGGCGGGCACTAATATGGCGGCACTGATAAGGCGGCACCGATGGGCACAGATGAGGTGGCACCAATGAGGTGGCACCGATGATGTGGCACTGATGGGCACTGATAGGCGGCACTGGTATGTGGCACTGATAGGCGGCACTGATGGACACTGATGATGGGCACTAATAGGCACTGATAGGTGGCACTGATGGGCACCGATGAGGTGGCACTGATGAGATGGCTCTGATGAGGTGGCACTGGTATGCAGCACTTATAGGTGGCACTGATGGACACTGATAGGCAGCACTGATGGGCACTGATAGGTGGCACTGGTATGCGGCACTCATGGGAACTCATAGGCGGCACTGATGAGCACTCATAGGCAGCACTAATGGGTACTTATGGGTGACGCTGATAGGTGGCATGGATGGGCGCTGATGGTCACAGATAGGTGGGCACTGATGGACATGGATGGGCACTGATAGGTGGCACTAATGGACGCTGATGGGTGGCACTGATGACACCGATGGGTGGCATTGCTGGGCATCACTGATTTTATTTGTTCCATAATCATGTCAGTCAGTGTCCATTTGTGGGCA
Organism: Rana temporaria; assembly: GCF_905171775.1. NCBI lineage: Eukaryota > Metazoa > Chordata > Amphibia > Anura > Ranidae > Rana > Rana temporaria. The sequence continues at coordinate 2,420,501 of NC_053496.1, forward strand.
CTGATTGGCATATAATGGCACATGTGGATGGCCATGGAGGACGTACCTGGCCATCCACATGTTGGCGGCTTCCCTGGTGGTCCAGTGTGAGCATCCAAGGGGGGTTGGGGGGGGTGCTGTGCCAATAAACAATCAGCGCAGACCCCCCCCATCAGGATTAATTTATGTTTGGTTTTAAAGGGATGAGGTGGCAACCCCATCAGGGGTCTGCAACTTCCTGTGTCACCAACCACCCCCCCTCCCCCCGTTCCACTCCATTGGGTGGTAATAAAAGTATTTAAAATTCCACGACTTCTCCTTTAATGAATGATTAGAATAAAGGCTGTTTATTTCTTTACCTACATTGGGATCTCCTGGGCCCCGGGCCCCCCGTAGCGGTGGCATAAGCTGCTATGTCTACCCTGGCTCGGCCCCCCACCTGCGGAGATGTTAATACAAAGCCTCTGGTGATGTTTACAGGCGCTCGTGATAAGAACACGGACCCTAAAACAATGGCGGAGAAGTGCAGGCGGCGCTCTTTTATATTCACAGCATATTTCCCATTTTAATTCAGCTGTCTAATCCTCTTAACTTCACAGACAGACATGATGGGAGGCGCAGCGCTCTGGGGGGGGGGGGGGGGGGATTGTGAGATGCCAAGCACGTCGTTCGTCCTCTGAGGCCGTGCATCACACTGGGCAATCCCGGCTCCTCCAACCCGCCGGGGAACTACACGTCCCAGCATTCACAGCACACAGTCGAGGATTATAGTTCCTTGCAGGCAAAACAAATAGAGTAGAATCCCGGGGGGGGGGGTCCAATTAATCCTTCACTATAGGTTCACACTGAAATTTTATGGCAACTATTTGACATTTAGGACAACATTACAGACCAATATAATGCTAAATCTGTCCCCCGCCCCCCCCCTTAGACTTGCACAGTTCCAGAGGCGGCTCTAGGCTTTGTGAGGCCTTAGGCAAAACTTAATACATGGGGCCCCCACTCACACCCATGATGGGAAAAATAATTCAAGGACAAGGGCCTCTTCCCCACAACCCTGACCCGTGGTTGTGGGGGGGGTCTGCCGGCAGGGGGCTTATCGGAATCTGGAAGCCCCCTTTAACAAGGTGGCCCCCAGATCCTGCTCTTTAATAACTAAGGGGCGGGGGGGTCACCCGGTGATGTCACCGGGTGAACCCGCCCCCTTGTGACATCATTGACTGAGGGCATTGACGCAACAAGTGAGTGGTGTCACCGATATTCACTGGTTGTTAGGGACGCTGGTGGCCCCCCGCTCCTGAGTCAGGGCTCTTAGCGGGGCCTGAGCACATCAGCGTTAAGGTCCCCTGTCTCTCAAAACTGGGGTAATGCGTTGGGCAAGTTAGGCGGCCACGAGGTCCCTGTGAATGTGAGGCCTTAGGCGACCATTAGATTTGCTTAATTAAAGAGCCGCCTCTGCAAAGTTCTACCGGCTCCTCTCCGGGACTGAAATTACCTAACTCTGATTTCTCTGCACACTGTGATCTTCTAACAATCAGTCATATAGTATAAACAGAATAGTCAGTGCTGCTACCCATACAATACATAGATAGCAGAGCTCCCGGGTGCTGGATCCTCAGTCGCTGGCTGAGTAGAGTAATGAGGAAGAGATCGATCCGCACTCCGGTCGTTGCTCTTTAAAAAAATCTTCGTTTTTATTGACAAGCCACAGTGAGCAAACGCAAATAAGAACAGTTGACGCGTTTCAGCCTACAAGGCCTTAGTCATAACCAGGGTTATGACTAAGGCCTTGTAGGCTGAAACGCGTCAACGCACTCACCAGCTTTATATGCCTTACACTCTCGTGCTTGGCTAAAACGCTTTAAACCACACACAAAGGGTTAAAATAATCTCCGATATCCAGCCGCGTATATGAGGGATCTCTCCACATGTATATAATAAAAAATGGTCCAATAGTGTGATAACGTAAAAAACACTGTGCAATCTTCAACCATTACACTCACATCAATATACTTCAAAGCAAGCAGAAATACCACAGCAAATCTCCCATAAAATGCCCAAAGTGGTGTATTGCGATCACGGCGGACCCGAGGCGTGCGGATACTATCTCACCTTCACCCGCTCCTCATGCCGCGTACACACCATCACTTTATGTGATGAAAAAAAACGACACTTTATGTGAAGTAAAAAATGACGTTTTTGAAACTTCAATTTTCAAAGACGAATTTGCCTACACACCATCGTTTTCTCACAATGATCTTGCAAAGTGAGGTTACGTTCCACCACGTTTTACCATTGAAGCTCGCTTCATAAGTAGCTTCTGGGCATGCGTGGATGAAAAAACGTCTTACAAAACGACGTTTTTTGCTACACACGGTCAATTTCTGTGAAGTAAAAAGTGCACTTTTGAAAAACGACACATAAAATTGAAGCATGCTTCAATTTTTTTTGGTCGTTTTTTACAAGACATAAAACGACGTTTTCCCCCACACACAGTCAATTAAAGTGACGTTTTTAAAAACGTCATTTTTTTTCATCACATAAAGTGATGGTGTGTACGCGGCATCAGACTTGGACCTCCACTTCCTGGTTCGGCGTATCGCGTCACACCTTAACGATGATGAATGCCGTACAGCCACGTCCCGACATGTTTCGTCATACAGACTTATGACAATTAATGATTAAGGCCCAGATTCACGTAGATAGGCGTAAATATAAGCGGGCGTAGCGTATCGTAGTTATGCTACGCCGTCGCAACTTAGAGAGGCAAGTGCTGTATTCACAAAGCAGTTGCGTCTAAAGTTACATCGGTGTAGCGTAAATGTGCCTGGCGTAAGCGCGTCTAAATCAAATGAGGAACAGGGGGGCGTGTTTTATGTAAACTAAGCATGACCCCACGTAAATGAATTTTTTCGAACGGCGCATGCTCAGTATCACGTCAAATTTTCTAATTAAATTACGCCCGCTCAATGCCTAGACGACGTGAACGTAACTTACGCAAAGCCCTATTCGCGAACGTTTTACGCAAATGACGAAATTCGACGCTGTCCCGACCTCCATACTTAACATTGCGTACGCCTCACTATAGCAGGGGTAACTTTACGCCGGTCCGACGCCTTACGCAAACGACGCATATAGATACGCCGGGCGCACTTACGAGACTTACGCCAGTCGTATCTAAGCAAAAATCCGGCGTATCTTGCTTTCTAGATACAGAAAAAATATATGCCTGGCGCATCCTAGAAGTTACGCGGCGTATCAATAGATACGTCGACGTAACTTCTTTGTGGATCTGGCCCTAAGTCTGTATGACGAAACATGTCGGGACGTGGCTGTACGGCAATCATCATCGTTAACGTGTGACGCGATACGCCGAACCAGGAAGTGGAGGTCCGAGTCTGAGGAGCGGGTGAGGGTGAGATAAAACATGAAAGACACATGGTGGAGGAGAGCAATAAAAATCCCAAGAAATTCTTTAAGTATGTAAACCAAGGGTACTTAAGGAACTCCGTCAAGTAATTGCCAGACCATTGTTCCTAATTTTTACTGACAATCTACTGACTGGAATGGTACCAGCTGATTGGAGAAAAGCCAATGTACCACCAATCTTTAAAAAGGGCCCAAAATACATCCCTGGGAATTACAGAGCAGTCAGCCTAACATCAATAGTATGTAAGCTCTTGGAGGGGGTGATAAGGGACTATATACAAGATTTTAGTAATGAGAACGGTATCATTAGCAGTAAACAGCATGGATTCATGAAGAATCGTTCTTACCAAACTAATCTATTAACCTTCTATGAGGAGGTGAGCTGCCATCTAGATAAAGGAAGGCCCGTAGACGTGGTATATCTGGATAAAGGAAGGCCCGTAGACGTGGTGTATCTGGATAAAGGAAGGCCCGTAGATGTGGTATATCTAGATAAAGGGGGGCCCGTAGACGTGGTGTATCTAGATAAAGGAAGGCCCGTAGACGTGGTGTATCTGGATAAAGGAAGGCCTGTAGATGTGGTGTATCTGGATAAAGGAAGGCCTGTAGACGTGGTGTATCTAGATAAAGGAAGGCCCGTAGACGTGGTGTATCTAGATAAAGGAAGGCCCGTAGATGTGGTATATCTAGATAAAGGGGGGCCCGTAGACGTGGTGTATCTAGATAAAGGAAGGCCCGTAGACGTGGTGTATCTGGATAAAGGAAGGCCCGTAGACGTGGTGTATCTGGATAAAGGAAGGCCCGTAGATGTGGTGTATCTGGATAAAGGAAGGCCCGTAGACGTGGTGTATTTAGATAAAGGAAGGCCCGTAGACGTGGTGTATCTAGATAAAGGAAGGCCCGTAGATGTGGTATATCTAGATAAAGGGGGGCCCGTAGACGTGGTGTATCTAGATAAAGGAAGGCCCGTAGACGTGGTGTATCTGGATAAAGGAAGGCCCCTAGACATGGTGTATCTAGATAAAGGAAGGCCCGTAGATGTGGTGTATCTAGATAAAGGAAGGTCCGTAGATGTGGTGTATCTGGATAAAGGAAGGCCCGTAGACGTGGTGTATATAGATAAAGGAAGGTCCGTAGACGTGGTGTATCTAGATAAAGGAAGGGCCATAGACGTGGTGTATCTGGATAAAGGAAGGCCCGTAGACGTGGTGTATCTAGATAAAGGAAGGCCCGTAGACGTGGTGTATCTGGATAAAGGAAGGTCCGTAGACGTGGTGTATCTAGATAAAGGAAGGCCCGTAGACGTGGTGTATCTAGATAAAGGAAGGCCTGAAGACGTGGTGTATCTAGATAAAGGAAGGCCTGTAGACGTGGTGTATCTAGATAAAGGAAGGCCCGTAGACGTGGTGTATCTAGATAAAGGAAGGCCTGTAGACGTGGTGTATCTAGATAAAGGAAGGCCCGTAGACGTGGTGTATCTGGATAAAGGAAGGCCCGTAGACGTGGTGTATCTAGATAAAGGAAGGCCCGTAGATGTGGTGTATCTAGATAAAGGAAGGTCCATAGACGTGGTGTATCTAGATAAAGGAAGGCCCATAGACGTGGTGTATCTAGATAAAGGAAGGCCCATAGACGTGGTGTTTCTAGATAAAGGAAGGCCCGAAGACGTGGTGTATCTAGATAAAGGAAGGCCCATAGACGTGGTGTATCTAGATAAAGGAAGGCCCGAAGACGTGGTGTATCTAGATAAAGGAAGGCCTGTAGATGTGGTGTATCTAGATAAAGGAATGCCCATAGACGTGGTGTATCTAGATAAAGGAAGGCCCGAAGACGTGGTGTATCTAGATAAAGGAAGGCCTGTAGATGTGGTGTATCTAGATAAAGGAAGGCCCGTAGATGTGGTGTATCTGGATAAAGGGAGGCCCGTAGACATGGTGTATCTAGATAAAGGAAGGCCTGTAGATGTGGTGTATCTATATAAAGGAAGGCCCGTAGACATGGTGTATCTAGATAAAGGAAGGTCCGTAGACGTGGTGTATCTAGATAAAGGAAGGCCTGTAGACGTGGTGTATCTAGATAAAGGAAGGCCCGTAGACGTGGTGTATCTGGATAAAGGAAGGCCTGTAGACGTGGTGTATCTGGATAAAGGAAGGTCCGTAGACGTGGTGTATCTGGATAAAGGAAGGCCCATAGACGTGGTATATCTAGAATGGGGAAACTGGCTGTATTTGATGGAGAAACTGGCTGCATTTGAAGGGAAACTGGCTGCATTTGAGGGGGAAACTGGCTGCATTTGAGGGGGAAACTGGCTGCATTTGATGGGAAACTGGCTGCATTTGAGGGGGGAACTGGCTGCATTTGATGGGAAACTGGCTGCATTTGAGGGGGAAACTGGCTGCATTTGATGGAGAAACTGCCTGCATTTGAAGGGAAACTGGCTGCATTTGAGGGGGAAACTGGCTGCATTTGATGGGAAACTGGCTGCATTTGATGGGGAAACTGGCTGCATTTGAGGGGAAACTGGCTGCATTTGAGGGGGAAACTGGCTGCATTTGATGGAGAAACTGCCTGCATTTGAAGGGAAACTGGCTGCATTTGAGGGGGAAACTGGCTGCATTTGATGGGAAACTGGCTGCATTTGATGGGGAAACTGGCTGCATTTGAGGGGAAACTGGCTGCATTTGGGGGGAAACTGGCTGCATTTGAGGGGGAAACTGGCTGCATTTGATGGGAAACTGGCTGCATTTGATGGGGAAACTGGCTGCATTTGAGGGGAAACTGGCTGCATTTGGGGGGAAACTGGCTGCATTTGAGGGGGAAACTGGCTGCATTTGAGGGGAAACTGGCTGCATTTGATGGGGAAACTGGCTGCATTTGATGGGAAACTGGCTGCATTTGAGGGGAACCTGGCTGCATTTGAGGGGGAAACTGGCTGCATTTGATGGGAAACTGGCTGCATTTGATGGGGAAACTGGCTGCATTTGAAGGGAAACTGGCTGCATTTGGGGGGAAACAGGCTGCATTTGAGGGGGGAACTGGCTGCATTTGATGGGGAAACTGGCTGCATTTGATGGGGAAACTGGCTGCATTTGATGGGAAACTGGCTGCATTTGATGGGGAACCTGGCTGCATTTGAGGGGAACCTGGCTGCATTTGAGGAGGAAACTGGCTGCATTTGAGGGGGAAACTGGCTGCATTTGATGGGGAAACTGGCTGCATTTGAGGGGGAAACTGGCTGCATTTGAGGAGGAAACTGGCTGCATTTGAGGGGCAAACTGGCTGCATTTGATGGGGAAACTGGCTGCATTTGAGGGGGAAACTGGCTGCATTTGATGGGGAAACTGGCTGCATTTGAGGGGGAAACTGGCTGCATTTGATGGGGAACCTGGCTGCATTTGAGGGGGAAACTGGCTGCATTTGATGGGGAAACTGGCTGCATTTGATGGGAAAACTGGCTGCATTTGATGGGGAAACTGGCTGCATTTGATGGGGAAACTGGCTGCATTTGAGGGGGAAATTGGCTGCATTTGAGGGGGAAACTGGCTGCATTTGATCGGGAAACTGGCTGCATTTGAGGGGGAAACTGGCTGCATTGGATGGGGAAACTGGCGCCAATTGATGGGCACAGTGGCTGTGTTTAATGGGCAGTGGTGGCAATTGATGGGCACAGTGGCTGCAATTGATGTTTTTTTTTCAGTTTGCTTGCGCCCCCCGCCCCCCCCCCCCCAAAATTTGGAGCACCATCCGCCACTGACTAGTGGGTTGGACCTGAAAGCGCAGATGAGGGGGAAACTGGCTGCATTTGAGGGGAAACTGGCTGCATTTGATGGGGAAACTGGCTGCATTTGATGGGAAACTGGCTGCATTTGATGGGGAAACTGGCTGCATTTGAGGGGAACCTGGCTGCATTTGAGGAGGAAACTGGCTGCATTTGATGGGGAAACTGGCTGCATTTGAGGGGGAAACTGGCTGCATTTGAGGAGGAAACTGGCTGCATTTGAGGAGGAAACTGGCTGCATTTGAGGAGGAAACTGGCTGCATTTGAGGGGGAAACTGGCTGCATTTGATGGGGAAAGTGGCTGCATTTGATGGGGAAACTGGCTGCATTTGAGGGGGAAACTGGCTGCATTTGATGGGGAAACTGGCTGCATTTGAGGGGGAAACTGGCTGCATTTGATGGGGAAACTGGCTGCATTTGAGGGGGAAACTGGCTGCATTTGATGGGCAAACTGGCTGCATTGGATGGGGAAACTGGCGCCAATTGATGGGCACAGTGGCTGTGTTTAATGGGCAGTGGTGGCAATTGATGGGCACAGTGGCTGTAATTGATGTTTTTTTTCAGTTTGCTTGCACCCCCGCCCCCCCCAAAATTTGGAGCACCATCCGCCACTGACTAGTGGGTTGGACCTGAAAGCGCAGATGAGGGTGAGATTAGCATAGTGTGGCCACATGGTGATACCGGCTGCCTGTGGGAGGAGTCAGGATTCCAGCTCCTGGGCAAAACTGTATTTTGTAAAAAAGGAAAACGCCGCTTTACTTATGTTACACATTTAGCAAAATCAATGCACTCCAGTTGGGGTTCACACCTACGGCAGAACAGTAAATATACACAGCTACAGAATATGTTGGCACTATAAATTAATAAAGGTGGTCCGTAATGCCCACGGCGTGTCACTGACCTTTGTTGCTGGCGGCGGCGTGGAGGATTGCCCCGGCCAGGAGCACGGACAGGCAGAAATCTCTCCGGATCATCCTCGGCGGCCACACCGGGCGTCTCTCGCTCTGCACACCGGGCGTCTCTCGCGCTGCACACACCGGGCGTCTCTCGCGCTGCACACACCGGGCGTCTCGCGCTGCACACACCGGGCGTCTCTCGCGCTGCACACACCGGGCTTCTTGCTCTGCACACACCGGGCTTCTCTCGCTCTGCACACACCGGGCTTCTCGCTGTACTCTTCGATAATATGGATTTATGACGCCATTAAGTGTTACTGAAAGAGAGAAAAAAAGACGATCGGTGTTTTGTGACTCTGTACGATCGACTAAACAGTCTGTGAATCTTCCTGACGCTTGGCAGTCTGTCTGCCACCCCATGAGGTCGGTACAATGTGATGAGCTGTCGGTAGATACATCCCGCCCCCCACCAAAAAAAAAAAGATACAATTTATATACAATCTGATTATTAGGATACAATGTATCCTTCCAGCCAAAACATAGGAAGATACATTGTATCCTATAGGAAAACACACGCCTCTCCTCTGCTGTCACCTTCCAGATCCCCCCCCATTGACTTGCCATCTTGTCTCACGACTCGTGCCAGGCGAAACCAACATGGGGCGGATCTGTAAGGGTGCCAATGGGGCTGCAAAGTTCTGTTGCCCTTGGCAACCAGAATTCATCCATTTAGAAGAATCCGAGCAAATGAAAAAAACTAAAATCAGCATTGGCTGCTCTGTCCCATCGCATTGAATGTCCTTTGGGCTCTATAATACACTTATTTAGTAAAAGGAAGGATGTGCAATGTGCTGTAACCCAGAGCAACCGCATTTAAGTGTAGAATAAGGGTGATGTGCAATGTGCTGTAACCCAGAGCAACCGCATTGAAGTGTAGAATAAGGGCGATGTGCAATGTGCTGTACACGCAGGACAGCCGAATTTCAGTGCACGGGGGGGGTTTGGGGGCAAAGGATAATGTGTGATTTGCCCAGAGCTACCGAATTTCAGTGCAATGTGATGTGCAATGTGCCGTAACCTATAGCAACCAAAGTGCAATGTGCCCAGAGCAACCAAATGTTAGTGCGATGGGGGAGGATGATTTGCAAAGTGCTGTTACCCAAGACATCCAAATTTCAGTGCACGGGGCAAGCAGGGGCAAACTGACCATTCGGGCACTCGGGGCACTGCCCGAAGGGCCCCATGCCACTAGGGGGCCCCATCAGGCTTGCCAGCCTCAGTAAAACCAGGGACAGTGTGTAAAAATCTGTGTTTTTTTAAAAAAAATCACAAGATTATAGCTGCTCCGCCTCTCCAGTACCTTTTCAGTGTGTGAGTGTATACTGTGTGGCCCCATATTCTCCTATTGCCCGGGGGCCCCATAATCTCCTATTTTCTGGGGGCCCCCATAATCTCCTATTGCCTGGGGCCCCATAATCTATTGCCTGGCGGCCCCATAATCTCCTATTGCCTGGCGGCCCCATAATCTATTGCCTGGGGGCCCCATAATCTCCTATTGCCTGGCGGCCCCATAATCTCCTATTGCCTGGGGGCCCCATAATCTCCTATTGCCTGGCGGCCTCATAATCTATTGCCTGGGGGCCCCATAATCTCCTATTGCCTGGCGGCCTCATAATCTCCTATTGCCTGGGGCCCCATAATCTATTGCCTGGGGGCCCCATAATCTCCTTTTGCCTGGCGGCCCCATAATCTCCTATTGCCTGGGGCCCCATAATCTATTGCCTGGGGGCCCCATAATCTCCTTTTGCCTGGCGGCCCCATAATCTCCTATTGCCTGGGGCCCCATAATCTATTGCCTGGGGGCCCCATAATCTCCTATTGCCTGGGGGCCCCATAATCTCCTATTGCCCGGGGGCCCCATAATCTCCCATTGCCTAGGGGCCGCCATGAGTTGTCAGTCCACCCCTAGGGGCCGCCATGAGTCGTCAGTCCACCTCTGGGGGCCGCCATGAGTCGTCAGTCCACCTCTGGGGGCGAGGCTAATGTGTGATTTGCCCAGAGCAACCGGATTTCAAAGCAAAAAGAGTAGAGTGATGTGCAATGGGCCATAACCTATAGCAACCAATGTTCAGCCCACCAAAGAGCAAAGATGAGTGCAATGTGTCCGGAGCAACCAAATGTCAGTGCGAAGGGTGAGGATGAGTGGCAAAGTGCTGTTACCCATAGCAACCGAATTTCTGTGAAAAGAAGAGAGTGAGGATATGGTGTGCAATGTGCCCAGAGCAACCAAAAGTGTAAGGATGAGTTCAATGTTCTGTAACCCGGAGCAACCGAACTACAAGGATAATGTTGCCCAGAGCAACAAATACCAATGTGAAGAGTAAGGATGATATGTAACGTGCCAACAACAACAACAGCAACCACTTCTCAGCGCCCAGAGGAGCCAAATCCCAATGCAAAACAGTAGAGTGATAGGCAAAGCGCCGTAACCTACGGCAACCACATTTTAACCCAAAAGAACAAGGATGAGTGCAATGTGCCCAGAGCAACCACATGTCAGTACATAGGAGAGCGGGTGATGTGCAATGTGCCGTAACCCACAGCAACACAATTTCATCACAAACGGGTACGTATGACATGCAATCATCCCAATGTCAGTGTCAAAGAGCCAAGATGATGTGCAATGTGCTGTAACCCAGAGCAACACAATTTCATCACAAACGGGGACGTATGACACGCAATCATCCCAATGTCAGTGCAAAAGAGCAAAGATGATGTGCAATGTGCTGTAACCCAGAGCAACACAATTTCATCACAAACGGGGACGTATGACACGCAATCATCCCAATGTCAGTGCAAAAGAGCAAAGATGATGTGCAATGTGCTGTAACCCAGAGCAACCACATTTCAGCCCAAAAAGAGCAAGGATGAGTCGGTGCAATGGGCCCAGAGCAACCAAAATAACAGTGTAAAAAGATCAAGGATATTGTGCAATGCGCTGTAACCCAGAGCAACCACATTTCGGGGCATGCAGAAGGACGTGGTTGCTATGGGTTACACCGATGCCCTATCGAATAAGCATAAAAGGTGACAGTTGAAAGATAAGTGAAGAAAAACACCCAGTCACTGGCTGCGTTAGGCGTCTGGCCGCACCGTCTACGTCTGTCTCAATGTCACAGGATGCAGTGTGTAGCCTGTGGGGGTCCCCAGTGCCCCCGCCTCCCGGTCTGTGATCTTTGGGGGTCCCCAGTCTCTCCCCAGTGACCCGTCTCCCAGGCTGTGATCTGTGGTGGTCCCCAGTCCCTCCCCATTGCCCCCCGGTCTGTGATCTGTGGGGGCCCCCAGTCCCTCATCTCTAGGTCTGTGACCTGCGGGGGTCCCCAGTTCCCCCGTCTCCTGGTCTGTGATCTGTGTGGGTCCCCAGTCCCTCCCTGGTCTGTGATCTGTGGGGGTCCCCAGTCCTTCCCTGGTGCCCCCATCTCCCGGACTGTGATCTGTGGGGGTCCCCAGTCCCTCCCCGGTGCCCCATCTCCTGGTCTGTGATCTATGGGGGTCCCCAGTGCCCAGTCTCCTGGTCTGTCATCGATGGGGGTCCCCAGTGCCCCCCGGTAGCCCTGTCTCCTGGTCTGTGATCTATAGGGGTCCCCAGTCTCCTGGTTTGTGACCTGAGGGGGTCCCCAGTCCTCCCCCCAGTGCCCCGTCTCCCAGTCTGTAACCTGTGGGGGTCACCAGTCCCTCCCCAGTCCCTCCCTGGTGCCCCAGCCTCCTGGTCTGTAACCTGTGGGGGTCTTCAGTGCCTCCCTGGTGCCCCCGTCTCCCGGTCTGTGACCTGTGGGGGTTCCCAGTCCCTCCCTGGTGCCCCCGTCTCCCGGTTTGTGACCTGTGGTGGTCTCCAGTCCCCCCCGGTGCCCCCGTCTGTGACCTGTGGGGGTCTCTAGTCCCCCCCGGTGCCCCCGTCTCCAGGTCTGTGACCTGTGGGGGTCCCCAGTCCCCCCCGGTGCCCCCGTCTCCCGGTCTGTGACCTGTGGGGGTCTCTAGTCCCCCCCGGTGCCCCCGTCTCCAGGTCTGTGACCTGTGGTGGTCTCCAGTCCCTCCCTGGTGCCCCCGTCTCCCGGTCTGTGACCTGTGGTGGTCTCCAGTCCCTCCCTGGTGCCCCCGTCTCCCGGTCTGTGACCTGTGGGGGTCTCCAGTCCCCGCCGGTGCCCCCGTCTCCCGGTCTGTGACCTGTGGGGGTCTCCAGTCCCTCCCCGGTGCCCCCGTCTCCCGGTCTGTGACCTGTGGGTGTCTCCGGTGCCCCCTGGTCGGTGTCGGAGGGTGCTGGGTAGGGTGCTGTACCAATGTCTTGCTGTCAGGATGCTGGCCGGTGTCGTCCTCCGTGGCGGAGCAGATGCTGATGTTGCGATGTGATGGGGGGGGGGGGGGAGGGATGCTGAAGAGCAGGTGATGCTCGGTTACAATGCTCTGCAATAAAAAAAAAGGGGGGGGGTGATGCTCTGCTGGTGAATTCACGCTTGTTGCTCCCTCCGATGTTCTGCACAAAGTTCTCCCGGTGGAAGGTCTGGATTAAAGCCCGGCTGTGGATCCCTCCGATCCTCTGCTCTGGGGGGGGGGGGGGGGGCAGATAATTTAATTGCACAAAATAAAATAATTAGCAGGGAGACCCGTTCTGCGCTCTGCTATGGGGAATATTCTCAGAGGTGAAGGGGGGGGGGAGAGAGAAATGCTCTGCTGGAGGGGAGATGCTCTGCGGTGAGAGGGGGGGGGGGGGGATTTTCAGCTTCAGGAAAGGGGGGGGGATGCTTTGGGGGAGGTTCTGTAATGTCCTAAGGTTGAAGCAGTCTAGTAGCACTGCAGGATGACATCAGCTGAAGAGTGGCAGCTGTGGGCGGCCAATCAGAGAGCTGCTGCAGGTGGTGGAAGAGGGAGGAGGGGGGGGGGTGAGGGTCTCTATGCCCCCCCCCCCCCCCCCCCCCCCCATACCTTGTGCTTCATGTCCTCTGCGTTCTTCTCCCCTCCCTCTCCCACACCCACCATATTCCATTCTGTCTTCCCACATGTGTGACCGGGGGAGGGGGGGGGGTCACCGGGAACATGGCTGACAGCGTGCCGACTCTACGCCACCAATGGCTGCTACACATTATTATGTACAATAAAATATATATATATAATATATATATAATATATACACAGCACTGCTGATCAATACTGTGCTACACGTGACAAAATATAGATTTATAGATATCTATATCCCTTTCTATATATATATCATGTATGTGCGACGCAGCCGATCCGAAGCGCGCAATACGAGGGGGAAAAAGGAATATATATATATTATATATATTTATATATACGGTATGTAATATATTATATTTTTATTTCGCATAATTCACAGTTGCGATTTACAGTGTTGTAATACGTGACAATGTAATTATGTATCCAGCCGATTGCGCTGTGCAATCTCCGCGCCATCAGCAGTGCGTGGAAATACTGTATATATAGATATCTTTCCACATGTAGCACAGCAGTGTTGTGTATATATAATATCTATATATATATATATATTTTTTTAACATATTGAATCAGCAATTTTGTGTATGTTTATACTGTATAATATATTTTTATTTCACACATATATATATATATAATATTTTTTATTTCATTTTCTTTTTATTTCTTTTTTTTTTTACATATTGAATCAGCAATTTTGTTTATACTGTATATTATATATATATATATATATATATATATATATATATATATATATATATATATATATACGGTATGTAATATAATATATTTTTATTTTGCATAATCCACAGTTGCGATCTACAGTGTTGTAATATGTTACAATGTAACTAGGTATATAGCCAATTGCGCTGTGTAGTGCATGTAAATACTGTGGGCCAGATTCACGTAGCGCAGGGGATCTATAGATCCGCTCGATCTACGTGAATTAAGATCCGCTCCCGCAAATTTGAGAGGCAAGTGGCTAATTCACAAACCACTTACCTCCAAACTTGCGACGGCGGATCCTAAATCCCCCGGCGGAATTCAAATTCCGCGGCTAGGGGAGTGTCATATTTAAATCAGGCGCGTTCCCGCGCCGATTTAAATGCGCATGCGTCGTCCGGGGAATTTCCCGGCGTGCATTGCTCCCACTGACGTCACTAGGACGTCAGTGGTTGCGACGTGAGCGGGACTTGCGACGCGCGTGTTCGTGAATCGCCGTACGCAAACGACGTAGGAAAATTCAAATTCGACGCAGGAACGCCGGCTATACTTAACATTGGCTGCGCCTGATGAAAGCAGGGGTAAGTATACGACGGGAAAACCGCTACGGAAACGACGTAAGAACACTGCGATGGGTCCGCGTACGTTCGTGAATTTGCGTATCTCGCTGATTTACATATTATTTATCGTAAATCAGCGGGAACGCCCCCGGCGCCATTTTTTAATTGAAAAAAAGATCCGACAGTGTAACACATTGTAACACTGTCAGATCTTAGTCCTATCTATGCGTAATTCTATGAATCAGGCGCATAGATAGGACCAGTGTAAGTCAGAGATACGATGGTGTATCAGGAGATATCAGGAGATAATACACCGGAGTATCTCTTTGTGAATCTGGCCCAATATCTATATATATATATATATATATTTTTTTAACATATTGATTCAGCAATTTTGTGTATGTTTATACTGTATAATATATTTTTATTTCACAGATGCAATCTGCGGTTTTGCGCTGTACAATCTGTATGACCAATAGTGTTGTGTATGGAAATACTATATATATTTATATATTTCCACACACACACACACATACATATATATATATAATATTTTTTATTTCATTTTCTTTTTATTTCTTTTTTTTTTTACATATTGAATCAGCAATTTTGTTTATACTGTATATTATATATATATATATACGGTATGTAATATAATATATTTTTATTTTGCATAATCCACAGTTGCGATCTACAGTGTTGTAATATGTTACAATGTAACTAGGTATATAGCCAATTGCGCTGTGTAGTGCATGTAAATACTGTATATATATATATATATATATATTTCTTTTTTTTTATTATTTTTTTCTTTTTTTACATGTAGCACAGTATTGATCAGCAGTGTTGTGTATATAAAAATTTTTTTTTTTGTTTTACATATTGAATCAGAAATGTTGTGTACATTTATACTGTATAATATATTTCTACAGTATATATAATATTTTATTTCACAGTTGCAGTCTGCTGTGTTGTAATACGTATTGTATACACCTGTTTGCGCCGTACAATCTGCACGGTCAGCGTTGTTGTGTATGGAAATACTTTATATACGTTATATATATATATAAAAAAAAATCTCACATATTGCACAGTAGCAATCAGCAGTGTTGTTTTTTTTTTTATATATATACACACAGTGGCCCGGATTCACGTAGAAGCGCGTATCTTTGTGCGGGCGTAACGTATCCTATTTACGTTACGCCTCCTCCGCAACTTTGACAGGCAAGTGCCGTATTCTCAAACCAAAGTTGCGGCGGCGTAGCGTAAATAGGCCGGCGTAAGCCCGCCTAATTCAAATGTGGTAGATGTGGGCGTGTGTTATGTAAATTTAATGTGACCCCACGTAAATGACGCTTTTTTTACGAACGGCGCATGCGCTGTCCGTGAAAGTATCCCAGTGCGCATTGCTCCAAATTAACCCGCAAGAAGCCAATGCTTTTGACGTGAACGTAAATGACGCCCAGCCCTATTCGCGAACGACTTACGCAAACGACGTAAAATTTTAAAAATTCGACGCGGGAACGACGTCCATACTTAACATTGGTACGCCGCATGTACGCCTCAATATAGTAGGGGTAACTTTACGCCGGGAAAAGCCTAACGTAAACGGCAAATCTGTACTGCGTCAGCCGGGCGTACGTTCGTGAATTGGCGTATCTAGCTGATTTACATATTTCTAGGCGTAAATCAGCGTACACGCCCCTAGCGGCCAGCGTAAATATGCAGTTAAGATCCGACGGCGTAAGAGACTTACGCTGGTTGTATCTTAGTGAAATTTTGGCGTATCTGATTCTTTGAATCAGGCGCCAAAATACGGCAGCTCAGACTCAGAGTTACGATTGGCGTATCTGGAGATACGCCGGCAAAACTCGTACGAGAATCCGGGCCAGTGCTGCTGATTGGTACTGTGCAATATGTGAGGGAATTATTTTTTTATACCGTATTGATCGGCGTATAACGCGCACTTTTTTCCCATTAAAATCAGGGGAAAATCGTGGGGGGCGCGATATACGCCGATCCTGCTGTCTCTGGGCGCCGCCGAAATAGACCGAGCCGAGTGTACTGCTAGGCTCGGCCACGCTCGGCTCCGCCCGCAGGACCGCGAGAGAAGCCAAACTAACAGGAAATCCGGCTCTGTACAGCTCAGCTGAGGCGCCAAACTCAAAAATACACGCCGGGCAAGACAGCAGACGGACACCTCCAATGCAAGTCCGCAGACGGACGCCGGACAAGGCCGCACCGGCGAGCATTCAAAATGTAAGTTTTTTGTTCATGTACGTTTTTTTTTCCTTAAAACTCCCCTTAAGCTTGGGGTGCGCGTTATACGGCGGCGCGCGGTATATAAAGTATTTCCGTACACAATACTGCTGATCATGCGGACTGTACAGTGCAAATGAGGGGGGGAAATATGATATATATACTGTATACAGTATTTACTCGCACTGCCGATCATGCGGATTGTACAGCGCTGATCGCAACTGGGAATTATGTGAAATAAAGATATATTATATACTGTGTATATATAACATACAGTATAAACATAACACAAAATTGCTGATTCAGTATGTGAAATAAATATATATATACACTATGGGCTAGATTCACATACCTTTAGGCGGGCGTAGCGTATCTCCTATACGCTACGCCCCCGTAACTTTAAGAGGCGAGTATAGTATTCTCAAAGATTTTGCCACCGAAGTTACGGCGGCGTAGCATATTAGGGCCGGCCTAAGCCCGCCTAATTCAAATGTTGAAGCTGTGGGTGTGTTTTATGTATATTAAGTGCGACCCCACGAAAATGACGTTTCTAACGAACGGCGCATGCGCCGTCCGTGGACATAACCCAGTGCGCATGCTCCAAATTACGCCGCAAAGACTCATTGGTTTTGACGTAAATGTAAATTATGGCCAGCCCCATTCACGGACGATTTACACAAACAACGTAAAAAAAAATTAATTTGACGCGGTTCCGACGTTCATACTTAACATTGGCTGCGCCATCTTTTTGGTGGTTTATCTTTACGCCTGAAAATGCCTTACGTAAACGGCGTATCTTACATGTGATGGGCAAGTGTACGTTCATGAATAGGCGTATCTCGCTGATTTACGCATTCTAGGCATAAATCAGCGTACACGCCCCTAGCGGCCAGCGTAAATAGTCAGCTAAGATACGATGGCGCAGGCGGTCGTATCTTAGCAACGTTTGATGTCATGGCACAGTGGCAACAATTGATGGGCACAGTGGCAACAATTGATGGGCACAGTGGTGACAATTGATGGCACAGTGGCAGTCCTGTTTGGTTGTCACAGGGACAGGAAGTGAAGGCAAATCACCCCAAAGGGGGTCACATATGAAAATAAAAGCCCAGAAGAAATTTGAACCCTTCCCAACTGTATGCAAAACCTCAGGCTGGAGGGGAACCATTACCATGCACAGGGCGGGCGCAAGGATTTTTGACACCCTAGGGCCTAGGCGACACCTCATTTTGCAGCCCCCCCCCCTTTTCCCTGCCCATGTATACCCCACTTTTTTAATGAAGCGCCCATCGAATGCAGCCTACCAGCGCCCTTCAATGCAGCCTCACCAGTACCCAGCAATGTAGCCTCACCAGTGCCCATCTATGCAGCATCACCAGTGCCCAGGAATGCAGCCTCACCTGTGCCCAGCAATGCAGCCTCACCAGTGCCCAGGAATGCAGCTCCACCAGTGCCGAGCAATACAGCCTCACCTGTACCCAGGAATGCAGCCTCACCTGTGCCCAGGAATAGAGGCCTCCCCAGCGCCCATCGAATGCAGCCTCACCAGTGCCCATTAATGCAGCCCACCAGCGCCCATCAATGCAGCCTCACCAGCACCCATCAATGAATGTTTGCTTGCTTCCATACATTTGGGAGTTGGATCGCAGTCCTCCCCCTAGTGGTAGCACCGCCCCTACCAAATGTTAGTCTGGATCTGACGGGGCCGCTGGGGGTTTCGCCTAACGGCTTTACCGGGAAATACCTGGCGGTGCCGGCTCGCCGTTACAGGTTATGTAAAGATCGGTGTCACTCCTGAGTGTTCTCAGTAACCAGATCCCGCCAGTAGTGAGGGGATTAGGAAAAGACGGAGAATAGGAGTCAATCCCTAATCCCTTGGGAGACGCCCACCTCCTTCCATCCAATGCCGGGGATTAGGCAGAAAGGGGCGGAGACAACACTCGGCAAATACCGACACACAGTCCACGAAGCTCCGGCTTTGGCTACTTTGACCAAGGCGGTCGACGTTGACTTTTTTTTTGTTGGCATATGGGCGAGCCGTGGCAGCTCCATCTTGGCCATGGCGCGGGGGGGGGGGGTTATGGGATTGAAGAATAACGCCCAAAGGCCTAGGCTGGGCCACGGGGTGGGCAACAAGGGGAGGCTGCCCTGGATGTGGAGATCATCTGAAAGATCTGACTTCCAATCACAGGGAATGGTGGGGGAAAGATCGCAGAAATAACTGCCATGGCCATGGGGCAAGGGGTGGGCAAAGGGGGGGGCACCTTGGTTGTTTCAGCAGCTATTTTCCTCCTGCAGCCTCTGAAAGCCGCTTCTCCTCCTCCTCTCCCTCCCCTAGGCATTCAGAGGCTGCAGGAGGAAGATGGAGAGATTGATTCTTCTAAATGCAGCTGCTTCTTCTACCCAGCTTCATTCTGCTGCCCCCCCTCCATGCTCTCAGGCCCCCTGTGCTCTCCAGCCCCCCCCCCGTGCTCTTCGCCCCCCCCCGTGCTCTTAGCTCCCCCCGTGCTCTCAGGCCCCCTGTGCTCTCCGCCCCCCCGTGCTCTTAGCTTCCCCGTGCTCTCAGGCCCCCTGTGCTCTCCGCCCCCCCGTGCTCTTAGCTTCCCCGTGCTCTCAGGCCCCCTGTGCTCTCCGCCCCCCCGTGCTCTTAGCTTCCCCGTGCTCTCAGGCCCCCTGTGCTCTCCGCCCCCCCCGTGCTCTCAGGCCCCCTGTGCTCTCCCCCCGTGCTCTTAGCTCCCCCAGTGCTCTCCGCCCCCCCCCCCCGTGCTCTTAGCTCCCCCCGTGCTCTTAGCTCCCCCAGTGCTCTCCAGCCCCCTGTGCTCTCCGCCCCCCCCCGTGCTCTTAGCTCCCCCAGTGCTCTCCAGCCCCCTGTGCTCTCCGCCCCCCCCCCCCCCGTGCTCTTAGCTCCCCCAGTGCTCTTCAGCCCCCTGTGCTCTTTGCCCCCCCCCCTTGTGTTTTGCAGCCCCCTGTGCTCTCTAGCCCATCCAATGCTCTAAGCCCCCCTTGTGCTTTCAGGCCCCCCCCTGTTCTCTCAGGCTACCTCCAGTGCTCTACACTCAACCCCTTTTTTTGTAAGGGGCCCGGATGGCAACCCCCCTTTTTTTAAAAAAAATGTTCTCATTTTTTTTGTTTTGTTTTTATTAAAGGGCCCAGAGGTGGGGACCCACCTTTTTTTATAATTTATATATATATATTTTTGTTTTTATTTAAGGGCCCGGAGGTCCCCAGGCCCCAGATTACCCCCTCCCTTTTTTGTTTTTTGCATTGCACCTGTAAGGGACTCGATGGTCCGCAGGGCCCCGTACAGGCCTGGCCGGCCCCCCTACCGTTTTTTTTTTTTTTGCATTACACCTGTAAGGGGTACGGTGGTCCCACAGGCCTGGGGATCATCGGGCCCCTTACAGGTGTAATGCAAAAAAAAAAGGGAGGGGGGCAGGCCAGGCCTGTAAGGGGCCCGATGGTCCCCAGGGCCCCTTACAGGCCCGGCAGGCCCCCTTCTCGTTTTTATTTTTAGCATTACACCTATAAGGGGCCCAATGGTCCCCAGGGCCCCTTGGAGGCCTGGCCGCCCCCCCCCCCCCCCCTTCCCGTTTTTATTTTATTTTTTGCATTACACCTCCCCCCCTTATTATTATCTTGCGTCAGGAGAGAAGAGATTGCACTTGTTTTTTTTTTTCGTCAGCACTCCCCCCCCCCTCCGGTTCTCTGCTCCAGGGGGGGCCTGCCTAAAGCTGTGTAAGGGGCCCCCAAATTTGTGATGGCTGCCCTTATTCCGAGACACTGCATTGTCCTGGAATGAGGGTGCCCGGGACAGACCTGCAAAATACGGGGGCCGTCCCAGGCAATCCGGGACACGTGGTCACCCTCATCTCTCAGACTCCTTGCAGTGGATATCGCTGGCCTGGGAGGGATTTTTTGTCCAGACAGATAGATAATTACATCACAGACAAGAAATTATCCAGCGGGGCCCCGGCCTTTGTTCCGTAATTCATCCCTGCAGTTCCTGCGCTAATAAGATTGCCTGCTAGAGCCGGGGTCAGGGCCGGGTCTACAAAGCTGCGCTCTATAAGCACCCAAACATTTCAGGAGACCTGAACTCCAGAGACTCCAAATGCATAGGACCCCCAAAACGTCGACCCAACAGGCCCCCCGCCCCCAAAAGGCCCCCGGCCCCACCCCCAACAGGCCCCCCGCCCCCAACAGGCCCCCCGCCCCCAAAAGGCCCCCGGCCACACCCCCAACAGGCCCCCCGCCCCCAACAGGCCCCCCGCCCCCAAAAGGCCCCCGGCCCCACCCCCAACAGGCCACCTGCCCCCAACAGGCCCCCCGCCCCCAAAAGGCCCCCGGCCCCACACCAACAGGCCCCCTGCCCCCAACAGGCCCCCCGCCCCCAACAGGCCCCCCGCCCCCAACAGGCCAGCACTGATTACTGTGAGAATGACACTGGCAGTGTTAAAGTGGAGTTCCACCCTATTTTTTTATTTTTTTTACTTACCAGAAAGGGCTGTTACTATGCGGAAGTGGCTCTTCTGCCTCTTCCTCCACCGCAGTCATCTTCTTCCTCGTCCTACGGGCAGTGAAGCCGTCAGGATGGAGGCGCCAGGACCGAGTGATCGCCGTCGGGGGCTTATCATCGCGGGCGCTTAGGACAGGCAAGTGTCCTTATTAAAAGTCAGCAGCTACAGTGTTAGTAGCCACGGCCGCCATCAGGGGGGTACAGGCAGTACACCTGTAAGGGGCCCGGAGGTCCCCAGGGGCCCGGATGGCAACCCCCCCCTGTTTTTTTAGGGGTCCGGAGGCCCCGGATGGCAACCCTCCTTTTTTTTTTTCTTTTTTTAATATATATATATATTTTCTTTTTATATATATATATTATTATTAAAGGGCCCAGAGGTCCCCAGGTCCCCGGAATGGCAACCCCCTCCCCCCCCCCATTTTTTTATTAAAAAAATTACATTGTTTTTATATTTTTTTATATATATATATTTTTTTTATTAAAGGGCTCAGAGGTCCCCAGGGCCCCATGTGGCAACCCCCCTCTTTTTTATAATTTTTTTTATAAATGTTTATTTTGTAATTTTTGTTTATATTTTTTTATTTTTATTTTTTATTAAAAGGCCCAGAGGTCCCCAGGGCCCCAGATGGCAACCCCCCTTTTTTTTATGTATTTTTTAGAAATGTTTTTTTTTATATATATATATATATTATTATTTTTTTTTTATTAAAGGGCCCAGAGGTCCCCAGGGCCCCGGATGGCTACCCCCCTTTTTTTATAATTTATTTTATATATATTTTTTTCTTTATTTCTTCTTTTTTTTGTAAAGACCCCCCCCCCCCCCGGTTCTCAATCAATTTGTGGCAGCCCCCCTCTTCTCAATTTCACCCCCCCCCCGGTTCTCTGCTTCAGGGGGCCTAAAGCTGTGTAAGGGGCCCCATAATTCTTGATGACGGCCCTGGAGGGCACAGAGCCCCAAAAGTTTACATGCACTGTATCTCCACTGGAACAAGGGGTACTACATGGATGGAATAATGGTGCTGGGGGGGGGGGGATATCAAGAGTTTATGGGGGAAAACAATGTTGGGGTGTATAGGGGTAGCAATGCTTGGGGTAGCTCCTGGGGGCCCATGCCTTAAGCTGTGTAAGGGGCCCCAAAATTCCTGATGGCGGCCCTGTTACTAGCTGCTGACTTTTAAATAAAAAATCGCGGGTGAAATCCCGCTTTAACCACTATGAGGCAAGGAAGAGGTTAAGTGTGTCCTAGGGAGTGATTCTAACTGTGTGGAGGATGGGCTACAAGTGACACGACACTGATCGCTGCTTCCGATGACAGGTAGCAGTGGATCAGTGTCCTGTCACTAGGCAGAACAGAGAGATGTCTTGTTTACAAAGGCCTCCCCCCCGTTCTGCCGCTCCGTGACACGATCGCGGGACATCGAGTCCGCGGGTCCCTCACGGAGCTCGCAGCAGGGGCGCGCACCCGCACGGCGCAAGATTTAAAGTGACATCTATATACATTACTTTGCGCAGCCGTGCCATTCTGACGACGTGTATGTACAGGCGGCGGTCGGCAAGCGGTTAAAATCAGCAATCAAAATGACTTGGAACCTCCAAACATTACATATATTCTGAAAGCAGAGGCCCTGCAGAATAAAATGTTGCATCCTTTTTTTATGCCACACAAAATTGGCTCAAATATAAAATATCAAATTTTCAAGAAAAAAAATACACTTACTGTATATACTCGAATATAAGCCGAGGCACCTAATTTTACCACAAAAAAAAACCTGTGAAAACGTATTGACTCGAGTATAAGCCTAGGGCAGGGTTTGACAAGTTTGCTTGGAATCTAGGAGCCAGAAAACGCGCCCCGTCCCGCCAAGCTCGCACGCAGAAGCGAACGCATTTGTGAGCAGCGCCTGCAAATGAAAACGGTGTTCAAACCACACATGTGAGGTATCGCCGCAATCGTTAGAGCGAGAGCAATAATTCTAGCCCTAGACCTCCTCTGTAACTCAAAACTGGCAACCTGTAGAATTTTTTAAACGTCGCCTATGGAGATTTTAAAGGGTAAAAGTTTGGCGCCATTCCACGAGCGGACGCAATTTTGAAGCGCGACATGTTGGGTATCAATTTACTCGGCGTAATTTTACTGTTGTCTTATTTTTTAATTAAAAAAAGTGTATTTTTTTTCCCAAAAAAGTGCGCTTGTAAGACCGCTGCGCAAATACGGTGTGACAGAAAGTACTGCAATGACTGCCATTTTATTCTCTAGGGTGTTAGAATAAAAAATATATATAATGTTTGGGGGCTCTAATTAGAGGGAAGGAGATGGCAGTGAAAACACATTAGAAGTGCTGGATTGCTGTTTTACTTGTAATGCCAACGGCCACCACAAGATGGCGCCAGATCACAGAAGGAAGCTTAGGCCTGCAGAAGGGTGCAAAGCCTCAATTACCGGCCGGCGGGTGCCCGCCGCTCCAAGATCCTGTGTCTCCGTGCGCCCCTACCTACCGCACCGGCCGGTAATTGAGGCCGCGGCTTTGCGGCCTTCTGCAGGCCTAAGCTTCCCCAGGCGCCAGGTCATTATTTCTCGTCACAATTGCGATCAGGCACCCGGATTTTGTCGAGCCCTGGCCAAGGGTGTGCATCTGCATGCCTCACTGTGCGCATGCCTCACTGTGCGCATGCCTCACTGTGCACATGCCTCACTGTGCCCATGCCTCACTGTGCGCATGCCTCACTGTGTCCATGCCTCACTGTGTCCATGCCTCACTGTGCCCATGCCTCAATGTGCCCATGCCTCACTGTGCCCATGCCTCACTGTGCCCATGCCTCACTGTGTCCATGCCTCACTGTGTCCATGCCTCACTGTGTCCATGCCTCACTGTGCCCATGCCTCACTGTGCCCATGCCTCACTGTGTCCATGCCTCACTGTGTCCATGCCTCACGGTGTCCATGCCTCACTGTGTCCATGCCTCACTGTGTCCATGACTAGACTGACGTTTAACATGGGAGTCTATGGAAGGGGTGCCCGAATTTGAAAAATAGGTGCTCCCCGTCCGTAGGTCCCCCGGACAACAAACTTTGCACACGTCCAGAGGAAGAGTGGGGCTACATGTGTGCCAAGTTTGGGGTCCAGGGAACCTACAGCTGGTCAGTACCGGGTCCCCAAAATCCGGGAGATCAGGCTTATACTCGAGTATATATGGTATATTATTTTTAGTGCAAACAAACACAATGTAACGCCCAACTTTTTGGTAAAATATAAGTCTAGGTTCCCACTTGAGCGGGTGTTCCCGCACCTGGTTGGCACCTGTGCACCCGGGCATGGATAGAGTCACAGTGCAGCTGACCATGTCCTATCAAACCTATGACCACCCTGCATATCCCTTGTCCTTTCCTGTGAAGGCTTCCGTGTGTACAAGTGACAATGAGGAGCAGGAATTGAAGGACGAGAGCCGGAGGTGGTGGAACGGAGTTCTGCCACGTTCTGGCTGAAAAAAAAAAAAAGCCTGTGGGTGTGAGGGGCCACATGAAATGGTCTGGAGGGTCAGGTTTGGCCCGCCGGCCTTGTGTTTGAACACGCGATGTAGAGGATCATGAGGGACTGATATCAGGAGACTGTTCAGGTAGACCTAATGATTGTCCAGCTAGGCCTCGCCCTCCAAGAACTTTCACATTCACACCAGGCCCCGCCCCCGAGGAGCTTACTTCACTTACTATTATTTTGGATCTATCTTGTATTATCCATTGAATATTTTTTATATTTTTTTGTCATTTCCGGTATAATGCATTATATGCTACATTATAGTACTGTGTAATGAGTTTGCCTGTCCAAATAAAACAAATTATTGATTATATTGGAATGTATTTAGAAATACACTTCTCTCCCTGTGCTGCAACCCCTCGTTCTTCTGTTTATTTTGGTGGTCTTTGGGAACCTACTTGGCTCCATGTACACAGTACAGCCCTACTTTTACCAGTGCTTTCCACCCATTATAAACTTTATATACATTACATGGGTTACACACTTATATATATCACAGAGCTGGTGGATGTTGGAGACCTTGCGCTCCTCCCTCCACAGATGATCAATAGGGTTTAGGTCTGGAGACATGATTGGCCAGTCCATCACCTTTACCCTCAGCTTCTTTAGCAAGGCAGTGGTGGTCTTGGAGGTGTGTTTGGGGTTGTTATCATGTTGGAATACTACCCTGCGGTCCAGTCTCTGAAGGGAGGGGATCATGCTCTGCTTCAGTATGTCACAGTACATGTTGGCATTCATGATCCCCTCAATGATCTGTAGCCCCCCAGCGCCGGCAGCACTCATGCAGCCCCTAGACCATGACACTCCCCACACCATGCCTGACTGTAGGGAAGACACACTTGTCTTTGTCCTCCTGACCTGGCCCCTCCCCCCCACACGCCTGACACCATCTGACACCAAATACCTTTATCTTGTCTCATCAGACCACAGGACGTGGCTCCAGTAATCCATGTCCTTAGTCTGCTTGTCTTCAGCAAACTGTTTGCGGCTCTTTCTTGTGCATCATCTTTAGAAGAGGCTTCCTTCTGGGACAACAGCCATGCAGACCAATTTGATGCAGTGTGCAGTGTATGGTCTGAGCACAGACAGGCTGACCCCTCCCCCCACCCCTTCACCCTCTGCAGCAATGCTGGCAGCACTCATACGTCTATTTCCCAAAGACAACCTCTGGATATGACGCTGATCACGTGACTTCAACTCCTATGGTGGACCATGGTGAGGCGGGGGAGGGGAACCCGTCCTGTTATACCGCTGGAGGGTCTTGGCCCCCGTGCTGCAGATCAGTGTCAGGGTCTCGGCGATCTTCTTATATCCTCGGCCATCTTTATGTAGAGACACAATTCTTTATATCAGATCCTCAGAGAGATCTTTGCCATGAGGTGCCATGTTGTCCTTCCAGTGACCAGTATGAGAGAGTGAGAGCGATAACACCGAATTTAACACACCTGAGACCAGGCATGTACTGGCCATCGGGACTACCGGGAGTTTCCCGGTGGGCTGATGGCTCAGTGGGCCGGTTTCAGTGGCCGCCTAATTTGTATTGGAGGTCTGCCGCGATCTACCAATCAATCACTGACAGCTGGCGCCTGACGGGTAGATTGAGATTTGGGCAGCATGCCGAGTAGCGCAGGAAGCGTCTGTAATAAGTTCTCTCTCATGTCACGCTGCCCCGGCCGCCCCTCCTCTCTTCTCGTCCATCCCCATTTGCTTGTGACATCATCTGGGATGGACGAGAAGAGAGGAGGGGCGGCCGGGGCAGCGTGACATGAGAGAGAACTTATTACACACGCTTCCTGGCTAGTAAACAGTGTGCCCCAATCTGCCCCTATGTGCTCTAATGTGCCTCAAATGAGCCCTGATGTGCCCCAATATGCCCTGTCGTTCTATATGCCCTGATGTGGCCTGTGCCCTGATGTGCTATGTGCCCCGTGCCCCGATGTGCTATGTGCCCTGATGTGCCCCGATGAGCCATGTGCCCTCATGTGCTATGTGCCCTGATGTGGCATGTGCCCTGATGTGCCCTGATGTGCTGTGCCCCAATGTCCGCTGCCCCGATGTCCTGTGCCCTGATGTGCTGTGCCCGATGTGCTGTGCCTCAATGTCGTGTGCCCTAGTGTATTGTGACCTGTGCCTGATGTACTGTGCCCTGATGTGCTGTGCCCTGTACCCTGATGTGCTGTGCCCTGTACCCTGATGTGCCCTGTGCACTGATGTGCTCTGTACACTGATGTGCCCTAATGTGCCCTGTACACTGATGTGCCCTAATGTACCCTGTACACTGATGTGCCCTGTACACTGATGTGCCCTGATGTGACCTGTACCCTGATGTGCCCTGTACCCTGTACACTGATGTGCTGTGCCCTTATGTGCCCTGTACACTGATGTGCCCTAATGTGCCCTGTACACTGATGTGCCCTAATGTGCCCTGTACACTGATGTGCCCTAATGTGCCCTGTACACTGATGTGCCCTAATGTGCCCTGTACACTGATGTGCCCTGTACCCTGATGTGCCCTGTACACTGATGTGCCCTGTACCCTGATGTGCCCTGTACACTGATGTGCTGGGCTCTGTGCCCTGATGTGCCCTGTACACTGATGTGCTCTGTACACTGATGTGCCCTAATGTGCCCTGTACACTGATGTGCCCTAATGTACCCTGTACACTGATGTGCCCTGTACACTGATGTGCCCTGTACACTGATGTGCCCTGTACCCTGATGTGCCCTGTACACTGATGTGCTGGGCTCTGTGCCCTGATGTGCCCTGTACACTGATGTGCTCTGTACACTGATGTGCTCTGTACACTGATGTGCCCTAATGTGCCCTGTACACTGATGTGCCCTAATGTACCCTGTACACTGATGTGCCCTGTACACTGATGTGCCCTGATGTGACCTGTACCCTGATGTGCCCTGTACCCTGTACACTGATGTGCTGTGCCCTAATGTACCCTGTACACTGATGTGCTGTGCCCTAATGTACCCTGTACACTGATGTGCCCTGTACACTGATGTGCCCTGATGTGACCTGTACCCTGATGTGCCCTGTACCCTGTACACTGATGTGCTGTGCCCTAATGTGCCCTGTACACTGATGTGCCCTAATGTGCCCTGTACACTGATGTGCCCTAATGTGCCCTGTACACTGATGTACCCTGATGTGCCCTGTACACTGATGTGCTGGGCTCTGTGCCCTGATGTGCTGTGCCCTGGGCCGGTCTGGATGAAGTACAGGGCCACATTTTTGTCCCAGTCCAGCTCTGCCTGAGACCTTGTAACACTAACGAGTCACATGACCCTGGGGGAGGGAAAATGGCTAATTTGGGACCCAATTTGGACATTTTCACTTAGGGGTGTGCTGACTTTTGTTGCCAGCGGTTTAGACATTAATGGCTGTATGTTGAGTTATTTGTTTAATAGCTGAACACCCCTCCCCCCCCTCACTACACAACATTGTAGATACAAAGTGTCATTTCTTCAGTGTTGTCACATGAAAAGATTACTTTTGTGAAATACTGTATATACCTACCTGTATAACCCGTTACATGGTGCACTCGGCCAGGAATGACCTTGGTGAACTCATAACTAACACTGAAAACTGAAAGGCAAAGCTACTTGGAGAGCGTCGTTAAGCCGACCTCATCAGGGCGCCACGTGAGCGATAATGACTTACTTAGTGGCATCTGCTTAAGGAGCACATTGTCTTTTTATAATGGCCCATGCAGAGGACGGCGGCGTTCCCCGGAGACACCACTGCCCATTATTCTCAATTATACCAAATAATAGAATAAAAAGGGCACAAGAGCAGAGTGAGACGCATGGCGGTGCGCAGTCGGGGACACGGGCCCAGCAAAGTCCGGCTTAGACAGCCAATTGGTTGGAACCACCGGGGTCAATGTATGGAGACCGCTAGCCAAAAATATTGTATTCTGGCATGGCGTGGGGTTAAATGCCTGTAATGAAAGTGCAGTAAAACCTTGGTTTGAGAGTAACTTGGTTTGAGAGCGTTTTGCAAGACAAGCAAAATGTTTTAATACATTTTGCCTTGATATACAAGCGATGTCTTGATATAAGAGCAGCGTCATGTCACAGCTGAGTATAAAAGAGAAGAGAGGCTCCTCCTCTAAGTGTAGCAATATGGTTCCATGTAATGAAGGGACAACATTTAGCAACGTGGTGACATAACGTCGCGCCCGGCCTCCGGCGATCATAGAGACTCCGGCGACCATCTGGTCCGCTGGAAATATCTATGGTAGGAACCCGGGGCCAGCGGATCTGTTCTCCGACTCACCGATCGCAGCAGTGAGTCCAGTGGCGGTGCGTCCATAGTGGGCGCAGGAGCGCCGCCCCCTCTCATGCATTGCATGAATCTATGTATTGTCGCCGGCGCCGCCCACTATTCAGGTGTCCGCCCCCCTGGTGAGCGCCGGCCATCTGAATAACAGCACTTGGTTGGTTTTTGGAAGCGTCTATCAGAGCCAGCGGCTTCCAAATAGTTAACCAGGGGACGCAGGGGGGGTGCGTTCCTTGGTTAACGCTGACACGCGTCTCAGCCAATCGGGTTCACCGGGTCTGGTTACCAGTCAACTGATTGGCTGAAGCGACATTAAGGGCGGGAGAAGACAATGAGGGACAGTGGAGGGAGGATGGCCGACCCGAGAAAGGTAAGTGTCGGGCGGGGGAGCAATCTGGTGGTATTTTAGGGGGCAATCTGGCGACAATTGATGGGCACAGTGGCTGCGTTTGATGGGCACAGTGGCGACAATTGATGGGCACAGTGGCTGCGTTTGATGGGCACAGTGGCAACAATTGATGGCACAGTGGCGACAATTGATGGCACAGTGGCAACAATTGATGGCACAGTGGCGACAATTGATGGACACAGTGGTGACAATTGATGGCACTATGGCTGCTTTTGATGGCACAGTGGCGACAATTGATGGGCACAGTGGCGACAATTGATGGCACAGTGGCTGCGTTTGATGGCACAGTGGCAACAATTGAGGTCACAGTGGCAACAATTGAGGGCACAGTGGCAACAATTGATGGCACAGTGGCTGCGTTTGATGGCACAGTGGCAACAATTGATGGGCACAGTGGCCGCGTTTGATGGCACAGTGGCGACAATTGATGGCACAGTGGCAACAATTGATGGCACAGTGGCTGCGTTTGATGGCAGAGTGGCAACAATTGATGGCACAGTGGCTGCGTTTGATGGCACAGTGGTAACAATTGATGGCATAGTATCGACAATTGATGGGCACAGTGGCTGCGTTTGATGGCACAGTGGCAACAATTGATGGCACAGTGGCTGCGTTTGATGGCACAGTGGCAACAATTGATGGCACAGTGACTGCGTTTGATGGCACAGTGGCTGCGTTTGATGGCAGAGTGGCAACAATTGATGGCACAGTGGCTGCGTTTGATGGCACAGTGGTAACAATTGATGGCATAGTATCGACAATTGATGGGCACAGTGGCTGCGTTTGATGGCACAGTGGCAACAATTGATGGCACAGTGACTGCGTTTGATGGCACAGTGACTGCGTTTGATGGCACAGTGGTAACAGTGGCTGCGTTTGATGGCACAGTGGCAACAATTGATGGCACAGTGGCTGGGTTTGATGGCACAGTGGCAACAATTGATGGCACAGTGGCGACAATTGATGAGTGCAGTGGTGACAATTGATGGGCACAGTGGCGACAATTGATGGGCACAGTGGCTGTGTTTGATGGCACAGTGGCTGTGTTTGATGTCACAGTGGCGACAATTGATGGCACAGTGGCTGCGTTTGATGGCACAGTGGCGACAATTGATGGCACAGTGGCTGCGTTTGATGGCACAGTGGCAACAATTGATGACACAGTGGCTGAGTTTGATGGCATGGCACAGTGGCGACAATTGATGGCACAGTGGCAACCTTTTGAGGGACCCTAGGATTCCACAGGACCCTGGTTGAGAATGGCTGTCCTAAGTTGGCGCCCTCTCCTGTAGGAACAACGATGCCCAAAAAAAACTCTGACCTGTTTCTTGGTGATGGAACAGGGGGGCCAAGTCAGACTAGCCTTCACCTTGTTCATCTGGGGTTTCACAAAAAACCTACCTACATGGATGGGCGTAGCATAAGGGGCTACAGGGTCACAATCGCAACCCCACCCCTAGCTCCAGGGGGCCCCTGCAGCCTCCCTTTTATATTATCATCTCCAGCACAAAGTCCAGCTCCGATCTGCCCAAGGGCCCCACAGCCACGCACAAGTACTGGGCTTCCACTTTGCCTTCCATGGTCCACACCCCTCCGTTCTCATTGGCTGGGGACACGCTGTGAGCCATTTCCTGAATGGAGAGGAGCAAAGGGTGAAAACAGCCCAGGGCCCAGGTCAACTTTTGCATCGGGGCCCCCAAGCTTCAAGCTACGCCTCTGCTACAATGTACCTTAGGTACTTGGCGTCCCATTGGACACGGGGAAGATGGGACTCCCCATAAGTACTAAAGATGACAAAGCTGTCCACATACTCCAAGGTGTATTTCCAATGGGGGGTAGTAGATCTGGCTCTGCCAAGTGGCCACAGCTCAAGGAGCCCCTAGCCACCTCTTGAGGGACCCTAGGATTCCACAGGACCCTGGTTGAGAATGGCTGTCCTAAGTTGGCGCCCTCTCCTGTAGGAACAACGATGCCCAAAAAAGCTCTGACCCGTTTCTTGGTGATGGAACAGGGGGGCCAAGTCTGACTAGCCTTCACCTTGTTCATCTGGGGTTTCTCCAACCCCCACCTACAATGTACCTAAAGTACTTGGTCTCCCATAAGTACTAAAGATGACAATGCTGTCCACATACTCCAAGGTGTATTTCCAATGGGGGGCAGTAGATCTTACTCTGCCAAGTGGCCACAGCTCAAGGAGCCCCTAGCCACCCCTTGAGGGACCCTAGGATTCCACAGAACTCTGGTTGAGAACGGCTGTCCTCGGGTGACGATCCTTGGGGCAGAGGCTCCTGGGCACGGCATGGCAGAGGCTCCTGGGCACGGCATGGCAGAGGCTCCTGGGCACGGCACGGCAGAGGCTCCTGGGCATGGCATGGCAGAGGCTCCTGGGCATGGCACGGCAGAGGCTCCTGGGCACGGCATTGCAGAGGCTCCTGGGCACGGCAGAGGCTCCTGGGCACGGCACGGTAGAGGCTCCTGGGCACGGCAGAGGCTCCTGGGCACGGCAGAGGCTCCTGGGCACGGCAGAGGCTCCTGGGCACGGCATGGCAGAGGCTCCTGGGCACGGCACGGCAGAGGCTCCTGGGCACGGCATTGCAGAGGCTCCTGGGCACGGCATGGCAGAGGCTCCTGGGCACGGCACGGCAGAGGCTCCTGGGCATGGCAGAGGCTCCTGGGCACGGCATGGCAGAGGCTCCTGGGCACGGCATGGCAGAGGCTCCTGGGCATGGCAGAGGCTCCTGGGCACGGCACGGCAGAGGCTCCTGGGCACGGCAGAGGCTCCTGGGCATGGCACGGCAGAGGCTCCTGGGCATGGCAGAGGTTCCTGGGCACGGCATGGCAGAGGCTCCTGGGCACGGCACGGCAGAGGCTCCTGGGCACGGCACGGCAGAGGCTCCTGGGCACGGCATGGCAGAGGCTCCTGGGCAAGGCATGGCAGAGGCTCCTGGGCACGGCATGGCAGAGGCTCCTGGGCATGGCATGGGGCAGAGGCTCCTGGGCACGGCATGGCAGAGGCTCCTGGGCACGGCATGGCAGAGGCTCCTGGGCATGGCAGAGGTTAATTTTGTAGTCATTGTGTTGGTTATAATCAGAGATTATATTGCAGGGACGGCCTGACGGACACATAATGGGGATTACTGGGAACATTAAAGGCAGGCAGAGAAGAGATCGACATTCACTCAGCAGAAGACGATCGCTCTCTACACTCCGGTCCAGAAGATGACTTAGAGCGCTCCGGCGGAAAATACCGATCATCCCGAAGAAGACCGACTCGCGTGGCGCCATGGCCGGGGACCTGACCGGAAAGTTCCAGCTGATCGCCCAGGAAAATCTGGAGGGATATCTCAAGGCGCTGAGTAAGAATTTTCCTTTTCAAGTAAAGCCGAAACTTTTCACAACTTTTCACAAAGTATCGGGAGTTGTGAATCCAACTTGTTACATTGTTGCAAAGATAGAAAGTATTAAACCCAAAGGCAGCCAGGAGGTCAGGAGCAGCAGGAGGTCAGGGGCAGTAGGGGGTCAGGGGCAGTAGGGAGGGCAGGGGCAGTAGGGAGGGCAGGGGCAGTAGGGGGTCAGGGGCAGTAGGGAGGGCAGGGGCAGTAGGGAGGGCAGGGGCAGTAGGGAGGGCAGGGGCAGTAGGGGGTCAGGGGCAGTAGGGGGTCAGGGGCAGTAGGGAGGGCAGGGGCAGTAGGGGGTCAGGGGCAGTAGGGAGGGCAGGGGCAGTAGGGGGTCAGGGGCAGTAGGGGGTCAGGGGCAGTAGGGAGGGCAGGGGCAGTAGGGGGTCAGAGGCAGTAGGGAGGGCAGGGGCAGTAGGCGGTCAGGGGCAGTAGGGGGGGCAGGGGCAGTAGGGGGGTCAGGGGCAGTAGGGAGGGCAGGGGCAGTAGGCGGTCAGGGGCAGTAGGGAGGGAAGGGGCAGTAGGGGGGGGCAGGGGCAGTAGGGAGGGCAGGGGCAGTAGGGGGTCAGGGGCAGTAGGGGGCCAGGGGCAGTAGGGGGTCAGGGGCAGTAGGGGGTCAGGGGCAGTAGGGGGCCTGGGGCAGTAGGGGGCCTGGGGCAGCAGGGGGTCAGGGGCAGCAGGGGGTCAGGGGCAGCAGGGGGTCAGGGGCAGTAGGGGGTCAGGGGGCCTGGGGCACTAGGGGGTCAGGGGCACTAGGGGGTCAGGGGCAGCAGGGGGTCAGGGGCAGTAGGGGGCCTGGGGCACTAGGGGGTCAGGGGCACTAGGGGGTTAGGGGCACTAGGGGGTCAGGGGCAGTAGGGAGGGCAGGGGCAGTAGGGGGTCAGGGGCACTAGGGGGTCAGGGGCACTAGGGGTCAGGGGCAGTAGGGGGCCTGGGGCACTAGGGGGTCAGGGGCACCAGGGGGTCAGGGGCAGCAGGGGGTCAGGGGCAGTAGGGGGCCTGGGGCACTAGGGGGTCAGGGGCAGCAGGGGGTCAGGGGCAGTAGGGGGTCAGGGGCAGTAGGGAGGGCAGGGGCAGTAGGGGGTCAGGGGCAGTAGGGGGTCAGGGGCACTAGGGGGTCAGGGGCAGTAGGGGGACAGGGGCAGTAGGGGGTCAGGGGCACTAGGGGGTCAGGGGCAGTAGGGGGCCTGGGGCACTAGGGGGTCAGGGGCACTAGGGGGTCAGGGGCAGCAGGGGGTCAGGGGCAGTAGGGGGTCAGGGGCAGTAGGAGGTCAGGGGCAGTAGGGGGTCAGGGGCAGTAGGGGGTCAGGGGCACTAGGGGGTCAGGGGCACTAGGGGGTCAGGGGCAGTAGGCGGTCAGGATTAGCAATATATTCATATAGTCGTAAGTGCTAAACTTCTGAGGAGAGGAAATGAGAGGGCTGACACCTCCGAATGGCTTCTGAAAATGCTAGTTGCTTGGCTTTCCTTTTTTTTTTTTAATACTTCTTGAAATAAGTAGATAGGAGTTGGAGGCTTAAGTTTAATCTGCTTAAAGTGGTTCTAAAGCCTAAACATTTGTTTACCTTCTCATGGGGGGAGGGGGGGCACTTGTGCACGCCCGCTCCCGAGCCCCGCTGCTGTGTCCATTGACATTCCTTGCATTAATGTTTAGGCATCAGTATCTCCCTCACCCCCCCACCTTATACTTACCTGAGCCCCATAGGCGTGCGCAGGGGGGGGGGGTGCCGGGTGTATCGGGGCACACCCTAATCATCCCAGGCACCAGTGCCATTCAGTGTTTACAAGTGTAGGGGGGCACATGAGACATGTGGCAAGGGGGACCCACTGTGCCTCATCACGCACTACATCCTCCCTCCCTCTCAATCTCTCTCATCCCCCTCTCTTTCTCTCTCTTGCCCCCCTTTCTCTCACCTGCCCCCCCCCCCTTTGTTTCACCCCCCTCCATCTCTCTCTCGCCACCGTCTCACCCCACTTTCTCTCTCACCCCCTTCTCTCTCTCACCCCCTTCTCTCTCTCACCCCCTTCTCTCTCTCTCTTACCCCTCTTTCTCTCACCTGCCCCCCCTCTGTTTCACCCCCCTCCATCTCTCTCTCGCCACCCTCTCACCCCACTTTCTCTCTCACCCCCTTCTCTCTCTCACCCCCTTCTCTCTCTCTCTCGTCCCCCCTCTCAACCCCTCCTCTCTCCCTCTCTCTCTCCCCCCAAGTTTCAGCCCCTCTCTCCCCCTACCCCCCTCTTTCTCAACTCACTTTCTCTCTCACCCCCCTTTCCTCTCTCTCTCTCACCCCCTCTCTCTCACCTCCCTCTCCCCCCTCTGTTTCACCCCCCCTCCCTCCCTCGCCACCCTCTCACCCCACTTTCTCTCTCTTACCCCCCTCTCAACCCCTCCTCTTTGCCTCTCCCCCCCCCCCCAGTTTCAGCCCCTCTCTCCCCCCTACCTCCCTCTCTCTCAACCCACTTTCCCTCTCACCCCCCTTTCCTCCCTCTCTCTCACCCGCCCACTTTCTCCCTCTCTCACCCCTCCCCCCACTTTCTCCCTCTGTCCGGCTCTGCCATAAGATGTCAGATGTATTGAAACTTTTAAAAATGTTTTAATACATTCCAAAATGTTTGTTTACAATTATTTCAAATATTGTGCGATTGTGTGTGTGTGTGTATATATATATTTACACACTCATATCCGCATGTGTGTTTGAGTTTTGGGGTGCACACTCTAATGCAATAGGCTGCGCACACCTATGCCGAGCCCTCATTTGATCCAGCACTGTGCATGCGCGCATCGCATCTCTCCACTCACTTCCGGGTCTCACTGGCTTTGCTGGGGCACCATTGGCTCCCACTGCGGGAGCGGGGGGGGGGGGGGCGGGTCTGAGTCAATGGACGCAGCAGCTGAACTCGGGAGCGAGCATGAACTAGTGCCCCCGACCCGTGGGAAGCGGCTTCCTGTTCTTCTACATATTTTTGGTAATAAAAAAATCGCAATAAGCGTTTATTGATTGGTTTGCGCAAAAGTTATAGCGTCTACAAACTATGGGAAAGATTTATGGCATTTTTATGATTTTTTTTTTTACTAGTAATGGCGGCGATCTGTGATTTTTTGCGGTACTGCGACATTGCGACGGACACATCGGAGACTTTTGACACTTTTTTGGGACCAGTCACATTTATACAGTGATCAGTGCTATAGAAATGCACTGATTACTGTGTAAATGTCACTGGCAGGGAAGATGAAGGGGTTAATAACACTAGGGGGGCGAAGGGGTTAAATGTGTTCCCTCAGTGTGTTCTGACTGTAGGGGGGGGGGGACTGACTAGGAGAGGAGACATATCGCTGTTCCTACTCACCAGGAACAAATGACATGTCTCCTCTCCTCTGACACACACAAATCCCCATGCTGGTGCTCGTGCACGCAATTGCGCGTGGCTGGCTGGTGGGAGGGGCCGGCAGGGAGCGCTACATAGCTTCCTGGACATATCCCAGCCCCCCCCCCGGCCTCAGTACTCCTCTCCAGAGCCCGTCAGTACTGATGCACGCAGTGGGAGGGCGGGGCTCTATCTAACTTTCTTTAGCTTCTAATGCACATGGTAAGAAGCTCCCAGTGTGCGGTGAAATCAGAGGAAGCCGTTTTAGTCCAGGGGGAGGAGCCGCTACACTGCAGCTGATCCCGGGTGATCCCGCCATGGAGGTCCGTGTTCAGCACTTCCTGTCAGGGCCGCCATCAGGAATTATCGGGCCCCTTACACAGCTTCAGGCATGGGCCCTCCTGGAGCAGAGAACCAGGGGGGGGGGCTGCCGCCTGAAATTGAGATGGGGGGTTGTCATCTGGGGCCCTGGGGACCTCTGGGCCCTTTAATAAATAAAATATATATATATATATATACACACAAATTATTATTTTTCTTTATAAAAATAAATTACAAAAAAGGGGGGTTGCCATCCGGGACCCGGAAAAATAAATAAAAGGAATAAAAAAAAATATAAAAAATATATAAAAAATTAATTAAAAAAAGGGGGGTTGCCATCCGGGCCCCTGGGGACCTCCGGGCCCCTTACAGGTTTACTGCCTGTACCCCCCTGATGGCGGCCCTGCTTCCTGTTGAAGGGTGACAACGCTCTGTTCCTGTCTGCCTATGGTGCTCCCTTTATGTATATAAATAGGAGGGGATTGGCTCTGGAAGAGGGTGGAGAAATCCTGTGAGTGCTTCGGATGGAAGGTAGGTAGTTATGACCCTGCAGGTAAGTTCCACAGCACTCAGCCATACATCATTGGCCAATCAGGCTGCTTAGAACCAATAGAGAAGAGCCAATCAGACTGTATGATTAATAGAGAAGAGCCAATCAGATTGTATGAATAATAGAGAGGAGCCAATCAGGAATGAGATAATCCGACTGTGTATAACCAATAGAGATGAGCCAATCAGGCTGTATGAATAATAGAGATGAACCAATCAGAGTGTGTGTATAATCGAAATGAGCCAATCAGGAACGAGCCAATCCGACTGTGTATAATCAATGTAGGTGAGCCAAGCAGGATGTGTATAACCAATAGAGAAGAGCCAATCAATACTGTATGAATAATGGAGGTGAGCTAATCAGGAATGAGACAATCAGACTGTGTATAAATCGATGGAGATGTACGAACGCGCATGCTCAGAACCAATGTTAAACATCAGTCGACCAGCAGAAGTTGCCCAGAGGGTGGCGGTAAAGAGCTGAAAAGCCACGTGGTTGGGTGAAAATGATGTGCCGTCTGAGCGTGTGTAGGAGGAGAGTGGTGGAACGGGTTCCGGGGCTTTTTTTTCAGCAGGAACGTGAGGGAACGCAGATCCGGCACCTCCAGAACTG
Source organism: Rana temporaria (assembly GCF_905171775.1). NCBI lineage: Eukaryota > Metazoa > Chordata > Amphibia > Anura > Ranidae > Rana > Rana temporaria. The sequence continues at coordinate 2,458,128 of NC_053496.1, forward strand.
AATGTATGTAATGGGAAGGAGTGCTGGGGTGTACTGGAGGGTCTCTTGATGCTGGCAGCTGGGCAATCTATTGTTGCTGGAGGGGGATCTATTTTTGCAGAGGAGGGGGGTCTGTTGTTGGGCATGGGGATCTATTGTTGCTGGGTCAGGCCTCATGTTGCTGGGGGGTCAGTTGTTTCTGGGAGGGATTTGCTGTTGAGGGAGGGGTGTTTGTTGCTGGCTGCTGAAGGGTCAATTAATGTTGGCTGCCGGGGAATCTGTTGTTGCTGGAGAGGATCTATTCTTGCAGGGGGGGGGGGGGGTCTATTGTTTTTGGGGAGGTCTATTGTTGCTGGCAGGGGATCTATTGTTGCTGGGGTAAGTCTTATGTTGGAAGGGGGTCAGTCGTTGCTGGGAGGGATCTACTGTTGAGGGAGGGGGTCTATTGTTGCTGGGGAAGTCTATTGTTGCTGGTGGGGGATCTATTGTTGCTGGGGTAGGTCTTATGTTGGAAGGGTGTCTGACGTTGCTGAGTGAGTGAGAAACTTATATAGCGCAACACATGCAAACTGAATCGCCTCTGGGAGGTATCTACTGTTGAGGGAGGGGTCTATTTTTGCTGGGGTATGTCTTATGTTGCAAGGGGGTCAGTCGCTGCTGGGAGGTATCTACGGTTGAGGGAGGGGGTCTAGTTGTTGCTGGGGAGGTCTATTGTTGCTGGTGGGGGATCTATTTTTTCAGGGGTGGGTCTTATGTTGCAGGGGGTCAGTCATTGCTGGGAGGGATCTACTGTTGTGGGAGGGGTCTATTGTTGCTGGGGACGATACCACCGCTCAACATGTTTCGCTCTTTTGAGCTTCTTCAGGAGTTTTCCCGATGACACGTATACTGTGCTAAAGGTAACAAAAGAGGACAGGAATGATGATTGGTTCTGTATTCTCTAAAAGGGGGTGGGAGGTGGGTAAGGGGTGGAGCCAAGGAACAGTGCTCGGAGGTGGGTTGGGCTGGGGGCGGAGACAAGAGGTGACTCAGAAAGGGGGAGTTGCTGAGCTTTTGAGCTTCTTCTGCAATTAATTGCTTATCTTCTTTATGCCAACATTATAATATTGATTTGCTTGTTTATTTTTTGTTTGATCAAAACAATCACCACGAGGTCTCTTTCCCGTCCTTTTTGTTACCTTTACCACAGTATGCGTGTCATCGGAAAACTCCTGAAGAAGCCCAAAAGAGCGAAACATGTTGACCTTTTTGGTTGAGTTGGTGTTTAGTTATCTTGTAATGTTGGCGGAGCTCTACAGTTCCCGCCCCCCCCCCAGAAAAGCTCAGGCCCACCCCCCCACCCCCCCTGAAAAAATAAGTCAGACTTTGTCTCTCTTTCTAGATGTAAATTTGGCCTTGCGGAAAATCGTCCTTCTGCTGAAACCGGAGAAAGAATTTGTGGTGGACGGGAACCACATGATCATCAAGACGCTCAGCACCTTCAAAAACTACGTCATGGATTTCACCTTGGGGGAGGAGTTTGAAGAGAACCTCGCCATCATCGATGGGCGGAAGTGCAGGGTAAGAGACACGGGAGGGGGAGGGGAGGGGACTCGTCACACCTTCTTACATAGGTGATGGGACACTATTCCTTCCACTGACACCAATGATGGGACACTATTCCTCCCACTGACACCAATGATGGGACACTATTCTTCCCACTGACACCAATGATGGGACACTATTCTTCCCACTGACACCAATGATGGGACACTATTCTTCCCACTGACACCAATGATGGGACACTATTCTTCCCACTGACACCAATGATGGGACACTATTCTTCCCACTGACACCAATGATGGGACACTATTCTTCCCACTGACACCAATGATGGGACACTATTCCTCCCACTGACACCAATGATGGGACACTATTCCTCCCACTGACACCAATGATGGGACACTATTCCTCCCACTGACACCAATGATGGGACACTATTCCTCCCACTGACACCAATGATGGGACACTATTCCTCCCACTGATACCAATGATGGGTCACTATTCCTCCCACTGACACCAATGATGGGACACTATTCCTCCCACTGACACCAATGATGGGACACTATTCCTCCCACTGACACCAATGAAGGGACACTATTCCTCCCACTGACACCAATGATGGGACACTATTCCTCCCACTGACACCAATGATGGGACACTATTCCTCCCACTGACACCAATGATGGGACACTATTCCTTCCACTGACACCAATGATGGGACACTATTCCTCCCAGTGACACCAATGATGGGACACTATTCCTCCCACTGACACCAATGATGGGACACTATTCCTCCCACTGACACCAATGATGGGACACTATTCCTCCCACTGACACCAATGATGGGACACTATTCCTCCCACTGACACCAATGATGGGACACTATTCCTCCCACTGATACCAATGATGGGTCACTATTCCTCCCACTGACACCAATGATGGGACACTATTCCTCCCACTGACACCAATGATGGGACACTATTCCTTCCACTGACACCAATGAAGGGACACTATTCCTCCCACTGACACCAATGATGGGACACTATTCCTCCCACTGACACCAATGATGGGACACTATTCCTCCCACTGACACCAATGATGGGACACTATTCCTTCCACTGACACCAATGATGGGACACTATTCCTCCCAGTGACACCAATGATGGGACACTATTCCTCCCACTGACACCAATGATGGGACACTATTCCTCCCACTGACACCAATGATGGGACACTATTCCTCCCACTGACACCAATGATGGGACACTATTCCTCCCACTGACACCAATGATGGGACACTATTCCTCCCACTGACACCAATGATGGGACACTATTCCTCCCACTGACACCAATGATGGGACACTATTCCTCCCACTGACACCAATGATGGGACACTATTCCTCCCACTGACCCCAATGATGGGACACCATTCCTCCCACTGACCCCAATGATGGGACACTATTCCTCCCACTGACACCAATGATGGGACACTATTCCTCCCACTGACACTAATGATGGGACACTATTCCTCCCACTGACACCAATGATGGGACACTATTCATCCCACTGACACCAATGATGGGACACTATTCCTCCCACTGACACCAATGATGGGGACACTTTTCCTCCCACTGACACCAATGATGGGACACTATTCCTCCCACTGATACCAATGATGGGACACTATTCCTCCCACTGACACCAATGATGGGACACTATTCCTCCCACTGACACCAATGATGGGACACTATTCCTCCCACTGACACCAATGATGGGACACTATTCCTCCCACTGACACCAATGATGGGACACTATTCCTCCCACTGACACCAATGATGGGACACCACCCGGCCCTCCTAAAGTCTGAAGCACAGGAAATTGTCCGTTTGTTTAGAAAGATGGATTCCACGTGATTAGATCCTGAGGCCTGAGGTGGCTTCAAAAAGGGGTGGGGGGCTCGGGGGGCAGAGCACTGAACCCTGAGCCCATCCAGTTGTGTGACCATAGCAAATTAATATTTGCTATTGTCTTCCTGATTCTCCATCCAGCCAATCAGGAAGCAGGTCTTGAGACCTGTCACCTGATTGGCTGAGAGGAGAAGCGATCCTGTTGGTTGTTGATGAGAAGGAGGGAGGAAGCTGCTGCCCATGATCTAGATGGGGTAAGTGAGGGGCTGGTGAATGACCGAGGGGGGGCTTTGGGAGTGACCTCATCGACCCGACTGGGGGTCCAATCCGCTACTAGCAAGGGGGCCTAATAAAGGGGGTCCAATCCGCTACTAGCAAGGGGGACCTAATAAAGGGGGTCCAACCCACTTCTAGCAAGGGGGACCTAATAAAGGGGGTCCAACCCACTTCTAGCAAGGGGGACCTAATAAAGGGGGTCCAACCCTCTACTAGCAAGGAGGTCCTAATAAAGGGGGTCCAACCCGCTACTAGCAAGGAGGTCCTAATAAAGGGGGTCCAACCCGCTACTAGCAAGGAGGACCTAATAGAGGGGGTCCAACCCACTACTAGCAAGGGGGACCTAATAAAGGGGGTCCAACCCACTACTAGCAAGGGGGACCTAATAAAGGGGGTCCAACCCGCTACTAGCAAGGGGGACCTAATAAAGGGGGTCCAACCCGCTACTAGCAAGGGGGACCTAATAAAGGGGGTCCAACCCGCTACTAGCAAGGGGGACCTAATAAAGGGGGTCCAACCGTCTACTAGCAAGGAGGTCCTAATAAAGTGGGTCCAACCCGCTACTAGCAAGGAGGACCTAATAAAGGGGGTCCAACCCGCTACTAGCAAGGGGGACCTAATAAAGGGGGTCCAACCCGCTACTAGCAAGGGGGACCTAATAAAGGGGGTCCAACACGCTACTAGCAAGGAGGACCTAATAGAGGGGGTCCAACCCACTACTAGCAAGGGGGACCTAATAAAGGGGGCCAACCCGCTACTAGCAAGGGAGACCTAATAAAGGGGGTCCAACCCGCTACTAGCAAAGGGGGGCCTAATAAAGGGGTCCAACCCGCTACTAGCAAGGGGGGCCTAATAAAGGGGGTCCAACCCGCTACTAGCAAGGAGGACCTAATAAAGGGGGTCCAACCCGCTACTAGCAAGGGGGACCTAATAAAGGGGGTCCAACCCGCTACTAGCAAGGGGGACCTAATAAAGGGGGTCCAATCTGCTACTAGCAAGGGGGACCTAATAAAGGGGGTCCAATCTGCTACTACCAAGGGAGACCTAGTAAAGGGGGTCCAACCGGCTACTAGCAAAGGTGACCTAATAAAGGGGGTCCAACCCGCATTGCACAATAGAACTAATTCATGTATTCTTTAATTGATATAATGAATAAATATAATGGAGATTTGTCTATATTTGTATATATATTTATATTGCCATAAATCCCATGCCCCCCTCCCCCCCCCTCTCTGTACAGAGATATGGAAAATGGCAGATCTGTAAAAAAAAAAACCTTCCTGTGGAATATAAATATACATTTTTATCAATAAAATATCCCCCCCCTCCCCCCCATTATATCCTACCAGAGGCGGCAACAGCACTGCAATGCAATCCTTCCCTTGTACTAGACTGACCCCTGCTGGCGACGATCAGAACAGAAATCCTTCTGGAAATGAATATCTGGCCGTCTTTTCATTGGAAGAATTGTTCCCGATTGTGTCATCTACAAAATATAGAAGAGCGACAGATAATTACACATGTTACAATCTGATTGTACAATCTCCTTTAGATCCGCCCAAGTGAAGTGCAAGGGCCTGTCTGATTGGATAGAGATTGATTGGATTATTTAGGTCATTACATCATTTTGAATGATTGTATGTATGGTGACCCCCTAAGTGCTCCATCAAATCCGAGAATAATAAATATTGTCTGAATCTATTCATTGCGTGTTTTCTTCCGGGATTTCGGGGATCTTTGTGTATTTCGTACAGATCTGTGCCGTCATCCAATTTGAGACTTCCTGTAATAAAGACCGCCCACTGCTGCTCTCTCTCCTTGTGCAGGGAGACTGGTCTTGTCTCCGCCCCCTCCTGTTGTTTTCTTTAGTGGGTGGAGCCTGCTGGGCCCCTCCCACAGCTTCTCTCTCTCCTTCTGCAGGAAGACTGGTCTTGTCTCCGCCCCCTCGTTTTGTTTTCTGTAGTGGGTGGGACCTGCTGGCCCCTCCCACAGCTGCTCTCTCTCCTTGAGCTGGTTGACTGGTCTTGTCTCCGCCCCCTCGTTTTGTTTTCTGTAGTGGGTGCAGTCTACTGGGCCGCTCCCACAGTGGCAGTTACAGTATCTCACAGAAGTAAGTACACCCCTCACATGTGTGTAAATCTTTTCTTGTATTTTTTTCATGTGACAACACTGAAGAAATTACACTTTGGGCCAGATTCTCAAAGGGCTTACGACGGCGCAACACGATTTGCGCCGTCGTAAGTCCTAATTTGGCCCGGCGTATATATGCAACTGATTCTTAGAATCAGTTACGCATAGATATCCATTAGATCCGACAGGCGTAAGGCTCTTACGCTGTCGGATCTTTAATGCAATTTTTTTTCCCGCCGCTAGGCGTCGCCGACGTCATTTTCCCCGTCGTCTATGCAAATTAGCTATTTACGCGAGATTATCAAACGTACGCGCGATCGACGCAGTGAATTTACGACGTTTCCGTAGCTTTTGCGACGCGTAAAGTTGTCCCTGCTATATGAGGGGCAACCAATGTTAAGTATGGCCGTCGTTCCCGCGTCGAAATTTAAAAAAGAACGTCGTTTGCGTAAGTCGTCCGTGAATGGTGCTGGATGCAATTTACGTTAACGTCAAAACCAATGACGTCCTTGCAACGTCATTTAGCGCAATGCACGTCGGGAAATTTTAGGGACGGTGCATGCGCCTAATTTAAATGATCCACGCCCCCTACCTGGATCATTTGAATTAGGCGGGCTTGCGCCGGAGAATTTACGCTAGGCTGCCGCAACTTTACAGGCAAGTGCTTTGTGAATCAAGCACTTGCCCGTAAAACTTGCGGCCGCGTAACGTAAACGAGATACGTTACGCCGCCGGAGTTTTACTCCATTCTACGAGAATCTGGGCCTTAGTATCTACAATGTTGTGTAGTGAGTGTACAGCTTGTATAACAAATCACTCAACACACAGCCATTCATGTCTAAACCCGCTGGCAAGAAAAGTCAGGACACCCCTAAGTGAAAATGTCCAAATTGGGCCCAAAGTGTGAATATTTTGTGTGGCCACCATTATTTTCCAGCACTGCCTTAACCCTCTTGGGCATTGAGGTCAGCAGAGCTTCACAGGTTGTCACTGGAGTCCTCTTCCCCTCCCCCAGGATGACATCACAGAGCTGGTGGATGTTGCAGACCTTGCCGGGGTAGATCCTAGGGTCACAGACGCCTGGGTGCAGAAATATCGCTGGCGCGGCCACATGGGCGTAGTCATCTTTACTAACTCCTCCCCTTTACAAATGTTTCTGTGGCTATGACTCAAACACAGAGATGCTCCCCTAAGAAGTCTTCATTAGTGTCCCCCATCAGAGCCCCCCCACAGCAGGTTTCCCCCATCAGAGCCCCCCCAGCAGGTTTCCCCCATCAGAGCCCCCCCAGCAGGTTTCCCCCATCAGAGCCCCCCCAGCAGGTGTCCCCCATCAGAGCCCCCCACAGCAGGTGTCCCCCATCAGAGCCCCCCCACAGCAGGTGTCCCCCATCAGAGCCCCCCACAGCAGGTGTCCCCCATCAGAGCCCCCCCACAGCAGGTGTCCCCCATCAGAGCCCCCCCAGCAGGTGTCCCCCATCAGAGCCCCCCACAGCAGGTGTCCCCCATCAGAGCCCCCCCACAGCAGGTGTGCCCCATCAGAGCCCCCCACAGCAGGTGTCCCCCATCAGAGCCCCCCACAGCAGGTGTCTCCCATCAGAGCCCCCCACAGCAGGTGTCCCCCACCAGAGCCCCCCACAGCAGGTGTCCCCCATCAGAGCCCCCCACAGCAGGTGTCCCCCACCAGAGCCCCCCACAGCAGGTGTCCCCCATCAGAGCCCCCCACAGCAGGTGTCTCCCATTAGAGCCACCCACAGCAGGTGTCCCCCATCAGAGCCCCCCACAGCAGGTGTCCCCCATCAGAGCCCCCCACCTCAGGTGTCCCCATAGATCAGTACTTGTCCATTAGATCCCTGTAGCTCAGGCACGCTGGGAGCAGAAGCACATTACAGGGGGGCGGGGCATACATGGCATCTTTGGTCACTAGGAGGGTGGCACTCGGAGAGCATTTCTGGGAGTGCACGGGATGATTGGTAGCAGCTCCAGCCAACCCAGAAGCCTCTCATCACACCGCCTATGGGATAAGAGCCGACACACGCAGAGGGGGCGGGGCATACAGGAGACTGCTCCAGATGCACCGGACAGAATTAATTAGTGGAGCCTAGTACCGAAACGTGTTCCAGTAAAGGGCTCTTCTGTGGTACCCAACCCGGATTCCGGGGACAGCGGGAGGTATGCGCTCTTGTCAGTTGCCAGCGGAGAGAGCAAGCGGGATGGGGAAACCAGGGCACCCGCTACATGGGCTCCGCCTCTGGACACAGACAAGGAGGAGGGAGGGGAGCACTTTGGAGCTTCGGCGCCCCCACCTCTGTGGCGCACCCTGCCTAGGATCGGCCCTGGACCTTGCGCTCCTCCCCCTTCCGTTTGAGGATCCCCCACAGATGATCAGTAGGGTTTAGGTCTGGAGACATGCTTGGCCAGTCCATCACCTTTACCCTTAGCTTCTTTAGCAAGGCAGTGGTGGTCTTGGAGGTGTGTTTGGGGTGGTTATCACGCTTTGATATACGAGTGCTTTGGATTACAAGCATTCTCCTGGAACGGATTATCCTCGTAATCTGAGGTTTTCCTATATGGGGAAAGGCGCATGTATTGTAGAGATGTACTGCATGTGATTTTTAGGTGTCCCCCAACTCTCTAGTTACCCTCTTTCTCTCTCTCTATTAGACCACCGTGTTCTGGGAGGGTGACAAGCTGGTGTGCGTTCAGAAAGGCGAGGTGCCGAATCGCGGCTGGAAACAGTGGCTGGAAGGCGACTTGCTGCATGTGGTGAGACCAAGACGTTAAAATAATCCTTTACTATTTTTGCACCTTTGGACTAAAAAACAAAGATTCCGAGAAACCCCTATGAGAGAAGAGAGTTGGGGAAACTCCTAGAGAAGAAAAGAAAGAGAAAAATGTTTTGGAGAGAAAGATTGGGAAATGTGGGAAAGGGGTGAAGACGAGATTGGTAAGGAACGGGATATGGGGGGGGAACTAGGACATAATACTATGGGGGGGCTACAAGTGATGATGGATTCAAGGCTGGAAAGGCGTAGTAGGTTGCCCGTGGTTCCCATATTTTTCTAAATGTTGCTTGTGAATCATTTAGGATCCTAGTTCATTTTTCAGTAACCAGTATCAAGTTCATCCACTTTTTGACCACGCCAGAACGGTTACTGGGCTTCTTCCAAGCTTTGGCCATCACTTGGGTAGTGACCAAAATGAGGTAGGTAGCCAGTTCCTGTTGAAGGATGAAAAGGCCCGGCACTGTGGGGTGCAGAAGAGCCATCTCCGCACCCTTTGGGACAACCATGTGGAATAAGGTTTGGAAGAGGCCAAACTTTTGGATCTTTATTGACTTTGAGTCCCTGTGACAATGGACACCATGACTTATAATGGAGGCAATTCTACACAGAAGGGACATAGACAGCCAATAGTTGGCAGGCTTTATAACTCTCATCTACTCTAAAATGAAAATAAAAAGTTTAGCTTTAGATACACTCTAACAACCTTGGCCCAATGCTTCATGTTGGTAGGAAGGGGAGAAGGTTTCATGCTCCACCATACCTGACGGTAGTAGATATCTTCAAGGGTTTCAATGGGCGTGATTTCCCCACCACTGATACTCATCTCTTCTCCTCTCCAACACGTCCATTCAAACCCTTGGAGAGATCCCTTGCCTCCAAGTGTGGTGAAGCAAGTAACCTTCTCCCCTTCCTACAAGGATAAAGCACTGGGCTGACTATGTGGAATAAGGTTTGGAGGCCATAACTTTGGTATTTTCCATGACTTGGCTTTAGGTTACACTTTAATGACCTTAGCCTAATGCTTCATCTTGGTAGGAAGGGGGAAGGTTACGTGTTCCACCATACATGAAGGAAGTAGCTATCCCCAAGGGTTTCAGTGGACGTGATGGGGAGCAGAGGAGATGAGTATCAGTGGTCAACTATGTGGAATAGGGTTTGGAGGAGGCCATAACTTTGGTATTTTTCATGACTTGGCTTTAGGTTACACTTTAATGACCTTAGCCCAATGCTTCATCTTGGTAGGAAGGTGAGACGGTTACGTGTTCTACCATACCTAAAGGAAGTGGATATCTCCAAGGGATTCAATGGATGTGATTTCCTCACCACTGGTACTCATCTTCCTACCAAGATAAAGCACTGGGCTAACTATGTAGAATAAGGTTTTGGAGGCCATAACTTTGAGATTTTTCATGACTTGGGTTTAGGTTACACTTTAATGACCTTAGCCCAATGCTTCATCTTGGTAGGAAGGGGAGAAGGTTACGTGTTCCACCATACCAGGAGGTAGTAGCTATCCCCAAGGGTCTCAATGGACGTGATGGGGAGCAGAGGAGATGAGTATCAGTGGTCAACTATGTGGAATAAGGTTTGGAGGAGGCCATAACTTTGGTATTTTCCATGACTTGGCTTTAGGTTATACACTTTAATGACCTTAGCCCAATGCTTCATCTTGGTAGGAAGGGGAGAAGGTTACGTGGTCCACCATATCTAAAGGTAGTGGATATCTCCAAGGGTTTCAATGGATGTGATTTCCTCACCACTTGTACTCATCTCTTCTCCTCTCCATCACGTCCATTCAAACCCTTGGAGAGATCCCTTCCCCCCAAGTGTGGTGAAGCAAGTAACCTTCTCCCCTTCCTACAAGGATAAAGCACCGGGCTAACTATGTGGAATAAGGTTTGGAGGCCATAACTTTGGTATTTTCCATGACTTGGGTTTAGGTTACACTTTAATGACCTTAGCCCAGGGGTCTTCAAAGTACGGCCCTCCAGTTGTTCGGGAACTACAATTCCCATCATGCTTTGTTATGTCTGTGAATGTCAGAGTTTTAGAATGCCTCATGGGATGTGTAGTTGGAGGGCCGTAGTTTGAGGATCCCTGCCTTAGCCCAATGCTTCATGTTGGTAGGAAGGGGAGAGGGTTACGTGTTCCACCATACATGAAGGAAGTAGATATCTCCAAGGGTCTCAATGGATGTGATGGAGAAGATAAGGCCTCAGTGGTGGGAAATGGGCTTTCAAGTCTTAAATTCTGAGGTGTGCCACCCAATGACACGACGTTGTCTTTACAGGAACTCACAGCTAGAGACGTGGTCAGCACACAGACCTTCCGGAGGGCGTCCTGAAGAAGCCCCGCCTCCTTTGTTTTTATGGATAATTGGCTCTGGAATTGTATATTAAAGTCGAATTTTACTCTATCTGGTGTATCTTCTTTATGATCTGCTAAAGACCTCAAGAATGGGCAAATTCGAGTGCCCACCTACCTTACCCACAACTAGTAGACTTCTGAAGCCCAAATCCATCCATGTGCTTCTTTGGAGAGAGTTACAAAATCGATCCATTGTGTTATTTTCTCACTTCCTCAGGGTCCAGTCCCCATGGAGAAACGCGTCGATCCGTCATGCCAAATTGGAATAATACGTATGGGCCGACTACATACAACCACACAGGGCAACTTGTTGTTGTTGTTTGTTTTAACCGCTTGCTGACCGCCGCGCACACATATACGTCGTCAGAATGGCACGGGCAGGCAGACGGGCGTACAGGTGTCCCGCCATCGCGTCACGGAGCTACAGAACGGGGACATGTCAGTGTATACAAGGCATCTCCCTGTTCTGCCTAGTGACAGGACACTGATCGTCTGATCCCTGTAATCGGGAGCGATGATCAGTGATGTGTCACAGTAAGCCCCGCCCCCACACAGTTAGAATCACTCCCTAGGACACACTTAACCCCTTCACTCCCAGTCACATTTATACAGTAATCAGTGCATTTTTATAGCTCTGATCGCTGTATAAATGACAATGGTCGCAAAATAGCGGCAAAATGTGTCCGATGTGTCCGCCGTAATGTCGCAGTCACGATAAAAATCGCAGATCGCCGCCATTACAAAGTTGCTTTGACTACAGCCACCCTAAACCTGGAGGTAGGTAGTGACATACAGGTAGGTTGTTTTGACTACATACACCCTAAACCTGGAGGTAGGTAGCACGATACAGGTAGGTTGCTTTCCCTACAGCCACACTAAACCTGGAGGTAGGTAGTGACATACAGGTAGGCTGCTTTCCTTACAGCCACACTAAACCTGGAGGTAGGTAGTGACATACAGGTAGGTTGCTTTCCTTACAGCCGCCCTAAACCTGGAGGTAGGTAGCGAAATACAGGTAGGTTGCTTTCCCTACAGCCGCCCCAAACCTGGAGGTAGGTAGCGAAATACAGGTAGGTTGCTTTCCCTACAGCCACCCTAAACCTGGAGGTAGGTAGTGACATACAGGTAGGTTGCTTTGCCTACAACCACCCTAAACCTAGAGGTAGGTAGTGACATACAGGTAGGTTACTTTGCCTACAACCACCCTAAACATGGAGGTAGGTAGCCACATACAGGTAGGTTGCTTTTCCTACAGCCACCCTAAACCTGGAGGTAGGTAGTGACATACAGGTAGGTTGCTTTCCTTACAGCCGCCCTAAATCTGGAGGTAATTAACGACATACAGGTAAGTTGCTTAACCTACAGCCGCCCTAAACCTGGAGGTAGGTAGCCACATACAGGGAGGTTGCTTTGCCTACAGCCACCCTAAACCTGGAGGTAGGTAGCGCCATACAGGTAGGTAGCTTTGCCTTCAGCCACCCTAAACCTTGAGGTAGGTAGCGCCGTACAGGTAGGTTGCTTTGCCTACAGCCGCCCTAAACCTGGAGGTAGGTAGCCACATACAGGGAGGTTGCTTTGCCTACAGCCGCCCTAAACCTGGAGGTAGGTAGCGCCATACAGGTAGGTAGCTTTGCCTTCAGCCACCTTAAACCTGGAGGTAGGTAGCGCTGTACAGGTAGGTTGCTTTCCTTACAGCCACCCTAAACCTGGAGGTAGGTAGTGACATACAGGTAGGTTGCTTTGCCTACAACCACCCTAAACCTAGAGGTAGGTAGTGACATACAGGCAGGTTGCTTTCCTTACAGCCGTCCTAAACCTGGAGGTAGGTAGTGACATACAGGTAGGTTGCTTTGCCTACAACCACCCTAAACCTAGAGGTAGGTAGTGACATACAGGCAGGTTGCTTTCCTTACAGCCGTCCTAAACCCAGAGGTAGGTAACGGCATACAGGTCGGTAGCTTTGCCTACAGCCACCCTAAACCCAGAGGTAGGTAGCGCCATACAGGTAGGTTGTTTTGCCTTCAGCCGCAGTACATTGCGGTCACTAAGTGGTTAAATATCCCACCGGGAGTGTAAATGACTCACTTCATTACAAAGTATAAGATGTGACGTTCTATTGGACGATTCCCCTCACTGGCTGCACCTTCCATGCGTTTCGTCCTGCGTCTCCATAGATTATCATTCCATGTGACGATCATCCAGCGGGACTCATTGGAGATCTCACGGCACATCCGCCACATTCTCCTATTCTGAAAAAAGGAATGAAATAACCATGGAAACCCCCGGGAGCCGTACGAGTGTGGATCAACGCGTTCCGGATCTGTCACTACACACAGCAACTTCTATCATTAGGAAGACGTCCTCGGGCTCCACACAGTGACTTGGCTGAGATGAGGCCGTCCAATGAGAGAGCGTCAAAGTCTTCTATCATTGGTGTTCATTCATACCCAGCCAACGCGTTTGGGGGATTTAACCCTTTTCGCTGATACGTTGGCACACAGTAGGGTGCAAATCTAACGAGCCAACTGTCTGCTGTCGGGTAGCAGAGATGACGTTCAAAAAAACTTTAATAGGTAATAACAAAGTGGCAACTCACAAAAAAAGAGCACATGTCACATATCACTATATTACCAAAAGTATTGGGACACCGGCCTTTACACGCACATGAACTTTAATGACATCCCAGTCTTAGTCCGGAGGGTTCAATATTAAGTTGGCTCCGCCCTTTGCAGCTAGGTTTAGGGGTGTGTCTATAGGAAGGCTATCCACAAGGCTTAGGGGTGTGTCTATGAGAAGGTCTGTCCACAAGGCTTAGGGGTGTGTCTATGAGAAGGTCTGTCCACAAGGTTTAGGGGTGTGTCTATGGAAAGGTCTGTCCACAAGGTTTAGGGGTGTGTCTATGGGAAGGTCTATACACAAGGTTTAGGGGTGTGTCTATGAGAAGGTATGTCCACAAGGTTTAGGGGTGTGTCTATGGGAAGGTCTATCCACAAGGTATAGGGGTGTGTCTATGGGAAGGTCTGTCCACAAGGTTTAGGGGTGTGTCTATGGGAAGGTCTGTCCACAAGGTATAGGGGTGTGTCTATGGGAAGGTCTGTCCACAAGGTTTAGGGGTGTGTCTATGGGAAGGTCTGTCCACAAGGCTTAGGGGTGTGTCTATGAGAAGGTCTGTCCACAAGGTTTAGGGGTGTGTCTATGGAAAGGTCTGTCCACAAGGTTTAGGGGTGTGTCTATGGGAAGGTCTATACACAAGGTTTAGGGGTGTGTCTATGAGAAGGTATGTCCACAAGGTTTAGGGGTGTGTCTATGGGAAGGTCTATCCACAAGGTATAGGGGTGTGTCTATGGGAAGGTCTGTCCACAAGGTTTAGGGGTGTGTCTATGGGAAGGTCTGTCCACAAGGTATAGGGGTGTGTCTATGGGAAGGTCTGTCCACAAGGTTTAGGGGTGTGTCTATGGGAAGGTCTGTCCACAAGGTTTAGGGGTGTGTCTATGGGAAGGTCTGTCCACAAGGCTTAGGGGTGTGTCTATGAGAAGGTCTGTCCACAAGGCTTAGGGGTGTGTCTATGAGAAGGTCTGTCCACAAGGTTTAGGGGTGTGTCTATGGAAAGGTATGTCCACAAGGTTTAGGGGTGTGTCTATGGGAAGGTCTATACACAAGGTTTAGGGGTGTGTCTATGAGAAGGTATGTCCACAAGGTTTAGGGGTGTGTCTATGGGAAGGTCTATCCACAAGGTATAGGGGTGTGTCTATGGGAAGGTCTGTCCACAAGGTTTAGGGGTGTGTCTATGGGAAGGTCTGTCCACAAGGTATAGGGGTGTGTCTATGGGAAGGTCTGTCCACAAGGTTTAGGGGTGTGTCTATGGGAAGGTCTGTCCACAAGGTTTAGGGGTGTGTCTATGGGAAGGTCTATCCACAAGGTTTAGGGGTGTGTCTATGAGAAGGTTTTTTTTACAAGACTTTACACTTCCTTCGTGAAATGGTAGAGGTACAGTGTACCCCATTACCATTTCACACAGGGGGGGTCAGGATCTGGGGGTCCCCTTTGTTAAAGGGGTCTTCCAGATTCTGATAAACCTCCCGCCCGCATACCCCCACAACCACCGGGCAAGGGTTGTGGGGATGAGATCCTTGTCCCCATCAACATGGGGACATCCTCAACATGTTGAGGGCATGTGGCCTGGTGCGGTTCAGGAGAGGGGGGGGGGGGCGCACTCTGTCCCCCCCTCTTTTCTGCGGCCGGCCAGGTCAACGTGCTCGGATAACGGGTCTGGTTATGGATATTTAGGGGGAACCGCACGTCATTTTTTTTTTAAATTCACGGCGGGGTTCCCCTTAATATCTATACCAGACCTGAAGGGTCTGGTTATTGAATTTTCGGGGACCTCCGCGCATTTTTTTTTTGTAAAAGTCCGTGTCCTATTGACTACAATGGGGTTCGGAGTTCGGGTTAGGGTTCCCGAACCCGAACTTTTTTTTTTAAGTTCGGGTTCGGACTCGAACCCGAACATCCAGGTGTCCGCTCAACTCTAGTCTCTACATAAAGATGGCAGAGGATCTAAGAAGATCGCAGAGACCCTGACACTGATCTGCAGCCCGGGGGCCGAGACCACCCAGCGGTATAACAGGACGGGTTCCCCTCGGGTCAATTATTTACATTAAATTAGATTATTAGGATGAATAATGGAAGAGGAATAAGTAAATATTGTACGTGGGCAGAAGTAGGGGGATGGGATAAAATATATATATATTTTTTTGCCCACTCTTGTAATTTCTTAGTTTGAACAGCAGAGGGAGGCATAGGACAGGCACTGTGGCTGTTACCAGGACCTTGTGTACATTATTGCCCTTCTGCCCCCCCTCCCCCTTCTCCTCCCATCCAAATCTGTCTTTTTCTGCTGAAACATTCATTTTTGGAGATTTAACCGGCACAGCGGGAGAGAGCGCAGAAAATGTGAGTATCGACCTTCCAAGGCTACAATGGATGTGATGCAACGGTCTGCGATTTAAGTTTTTAACAGTTGCAAGATTTCAGATTCTTTCACAGAATTATTTATTCTTTTATATCTGGAAATTTTATAAAATAGTTCATTTATTTTATTTATATATATATTTATATTTAATAAGTTTAAACATTCAAAAAAATAAATACAATTTATAAAATAGGGAATACTTGATGGTCTTTTTTTTCTGTCATTACCCTTGAAGTTTTTTTATATATATATCTTTTAATTTTATGCAATAGTTAATTTATTTTACTTATGTTTAAAAAAAATGTAGTAAAAATTGGGCGGACTTGATGGACCACTTGGTCTTTTTTTCTACCACCATTACCCTTAACCACTTCCATACCGAGGGGCACTTATACACCTTCCCGCCCAGGCCAATTTTCAGCTTTCAGCGCTGTCGCAATTTGAATGACAATTGCGCGGTCGTGCTACACTGGACCCAAATGAAATTTTTATCACTTTATTCCCACAAAGAGAGCTTTCTTTTGGTGGTATTTGATCACCTCTGCGATTTTTATTTTTTGCGCAACAACTAAAAAAAGATCGTCATTTTTGAAAAAAATTTCAGATTCAGTAAAATTGGCATAACTTTGAGGCGGCGTAGCGCATCGCATATACGCTACGCCGCCGTAAGTCAGAGAGGTAAGTGCTGTATTCACAAAGCACTTGCCTCCTAAGTTACGGCGGCGTAGCGTAAATGGGCCGGCCTAAGCACGCCTAATTCAAATGTGGAACAGGGGGGCGTGTTTTATGTAAATGATTCGTGACCTGACGTGATTGACGTTTTTTACGAACAGCGCATGCGCCGTCCGTGTACATATCCCAGTGTGCATTGCTCCAAAGTACGCCGCAAGGACGTATTGGTTTCGACGTGAACGTAAATTACGTCCAGCCCCATTCACAGACGACTTACGCAAACAACGTTAAATTTTCAAATTTCGACGCGGGAACGACGGCCATACTTAACCTTGGCTAGGCCAGCTATTTGTTCGACTAACTTTACGCCGGAAAAAGCCTTACGTAAACGACGGAACAAAATGCGCCGGGCGCACGTACGTTTCTGAATCGGCGTATCTAGTCATTTGCATATTCTACGCCGAACTTAACGGAAGCGCCACCTAGCGGCCAGCGTAAATATACACCCTAAGATACGACGGCGTAGGAGACTTACGCCGCTCATATCTTAGCCTAATTTAAGCGTATCTGGTTTCCAGAATACGCTTAAATTTACGACGGCGTAGATTCAGAGTTACGACGGCGTATCTACTGATACGCCGGCGTAACTCTTTGTGAATCAGTTTTTTTTTCTGTTATTTTTTTTGTAAATAAGTACGTTTTCTTCTTCAATTATTGGCACTGATATGGCGGCACTGATGGGCACCGATAGGCGGCACTGGTATGCTGCACTGATGGGCATTCATAGGCGGCACTGATGGGCACTCATAGGCGGCACTGGGCACTCTTTGGCGGCACTGATGGGCACTCATGGGTGGCACTTATGGGTGGCACTGATGGGTACTTATAGTTGGCACAGATGGGCACTGATAGGTGGGCACTGGGCATAGATGGGCACTAAGAGGTGGCACTGATGGACACTGGGTGGCACTGATGGACAGACACGAGGGAGGAAGAGCTGATCAACGGCTCTTCCTGTTTACATCGTGATCAGCCGTGATTGTACACGGCTGATCACGTGGTAAAGAGCCTCCGCCGGAGGCTCTTTACCGATCGGAGATGATCGGAGACTGACAACCCGCATCACCGATCGCCGCGCTGCGCGCCCCCACGGGGCGCGCAATAGACGTCCAGTCAGGATTTCACAACCACTTCCCGGACGTCAATTGACTATTGACTGGGCGGGAAGTGGTTAAAGTTTCTAAGGGCTCTTTCACACGGGCGGACCGTATGCCTGCTTTTTCATCCATCCGTGTACAGACGAAAAAGGGACATACAGTGATCCCTACGAGATAGCGGATGAACATTCGCTGACACCGGATCTCACCCGGTCCGTGTTCATCCGATCCCTCCCATAGGCAGGCATGTCCTGGCCATTGGGACTACAGGGAGTTTCCCGGTGGGCCGATGGCTCAGTGGGCCGGTTTCAGTGACAGCCTGTCAAAGTAATGGCTTTGCGGCTCACCCTCCACTTCATGCAGTGATGGGGGAAGGATGAGGAAAATACAGAGGAGAATAAGTGAAATAATAAAAGAGGTGAGTGAGGACTCCTTATGTTATGCTGCTTATGTTTTTTTGCACAATTGCGTATAGTTTATATACTGTTTTTATGCTTGTTTGCAAAATTAAAGTGGGCCAGTCTGGATGAAGTCCAGGGCCAAATTTTTGTCTCAGTCCAGCCCTGCCCATAGGGGAGAGCGGAGATCTGACAGGGCAGTCCCTGCACAGTGTGCGGGGATCACCCTGTCATCCAGCGGCTCAGCGGGGATTGGTGGAGCGAACCCCGCTGAGCAAGTGGAGGTTCACGGATCTGTCCCGTGTGAAAGAGGCCTAGCAGTTGCAGGATTTTCAGGGATTGTTGTGGGAAGTTTTTTTTTATATCTGAGAATTTTAGACAATAGTTTATTCATTTTATTATATTGCTGTGTATGGTGGGGTGCAGAGGTGAGCTGTGTATGGTGGGGTGCAGAGGTGAGCTATGGATGGTGAGGTGCAGAGGTGAGCTGTGTATGGTAGGGTGTAGAGGTGAGCTATGGATGGTGGGGTGCAGAGGTGAGCTGTGTATGGTGGGGTGCAGAGGTGAGCTATGGATGGGGGGGTGCAGAGGTGAGTAGTATATGGTGGGGTGCAGAGGTGAGCCGTGGATGAGGGGTGCAGAGGTAATTGGTGGACAGGAGGTGTAGAGGTGAGCTGTTAAATGGGATTCATAATTGAGCTGTGGATGGGGGGTGTAGAGGTGAGCTGTAGACAAGGAATGCAGAGGTAAGCTGTAGACGGGAAGATGCAGAGGTGAGATGTGGATGGGTAGTGCCGAGGTAAGCTGTAGATGGGGGTGCAGAGGTGAGCTGTGAATGGGGAGATGCAGAGATGAGTTGCATATGGGGGTGCAGAGTGGTGGACAGGAGGGAGTGTAGAGGTGAGCTGTGGAATGGAATGCATAATGGAGCTGTGGATAATGGGGTGCAGAGGGGAGCTGTGGATGGGGAGATGCAGAGGTGAGTTGCACATGGGGGGTGCAGAGGTAAGTGGTGGACATGAGGTGTAGAGGTAAGCTGTTAAATGGGATTCATAATTGAGCTGTGGATAGGAGGGTGTAGAGGTGAGCTGTGGATGAGGAATGCAGAGGTGAGCTGTGAATGAGGAATGCAGAGGTGAGCTGTAAATGGGAGGTGCAGGGGTGAGGTGTGGATGGGGGTGGGGGCAGAGGTGAGATGTGAATGGGAGGTGCAGAGGTGAGCTGTGGATGGGGGGGGGGGGGCAGAGGTGAGCTGTGGTTGGGGAGGTGTAGAGGTGAGCTGTGGAAGGAGTGTAGAGGTGAGCTGTGAATGGAGTGTAGAGGTGAGCTGTGGAGGGGGGGGTGCAGAGAAGAACTGTTGATGGGGAGATGCAGAGGTAAGCTGTGGGTGGAAGGTGAGGAGGTGAGTTGCAGACAGGGGGTGCAGAGGTAAGTGGTGGACAGGAGGTGTAGTGATGAGCTGTGGATTGTGGGGTGCAGAGCTGAGCTGTGGATTGTGGGGTGCAGAGGTGAGTTGCGGATGGTGGGGTGCAGAGGTGAGCTGTGGATGGTGTGGTGCAGAGGTGAGCTGTGGATTGTGGGGTGCAGAGGTGATCTGTGAATGGTGGGGTGCAGAGGTGAGTTGCGGATGGTGGGGTGCAGAGGTGAGCTGTGGATGGTGGGGTGCAGAGGTGAGCTGTGGATGGTGGGGTGCAAAGGTGAGCTGTGGATGGTGGGGTGCAGAGGTGAGCTGCGGATGGTGGGGTGCAGAGGTGAGCTGTGGATGGTGGGGTGCAGAGGTGAGCTGTGGATGGTGGGGTGCAGAGGTGAGTTGCGCATAGTGGAGTGCAGTAGTGAGCTGTGAATGGTGGGGTGCAGAGGTGAGCTGTGTATGGTGGGGTGCAGAGGTGAGCTGCGGATGGTGGGGTGCAGAGGTGAGCTGTGGATGGTGGGGTGCAGAGGTGAGTTGCGCATAGTGGAGTGCAGTAGTGAGCTGTGAATGGTGGGGTGCAGAGGTGAGCTGTGTATGGTGGGGTGCAGAGATGAGCTGTGGATGGGGTGGGGTGCAGAGGTGAGCTGTGAATGGTGGGGTGCAGAGGTGAGCTGTGAATGGTTAGGTGCAGAGATGAGCTGTTGATGGGGTGGGGTGCAGAGGTGAGCTGTGGATGGTGGGGTGCAGAGGTGAGCTGTGAATGGTGGGGTGCAGAGGTGAGCTGTGAATGGTGGGGTGCAGAGGTGAGCTTTTAAGACCCTCCGACTGTAATTTAGTGGAAATTGGTCACCCCCCCGACTGACGCGTTTCGTTCTTCAGGTTCTTCTCGGTTCTCCTGCTTCTTGGAGGTGTCTCCTGCTCTTCAGCCTCTTCGCCCCGATATGGATTCGTCACATCCCCTCATTTCCCCAAGACGTATCCAACTGACAAGCACATTACCTGGAATATTGCCGTCCCGGGAGGGTACAAGATTTCTCTGAAGTTCCTGGCGTTTAACGTTGAACTCTCTGAAGGATGTTCCCGAGACTTTGTGACGATATCGGAGCCACGTAACGCACGCCGCGCAACGATACCAGGTCTTCCATCTCAGGTTTGCGAGGATCTGAATTCAGTAATGACAATGATATGACCCAAGAAGGGGGGAGGGGTGGTAAGAATGTCCTCAATAGATATGGCACCTCATCCCAGGTGTATATATATACGTCTCCTTTAAACTGCCTCTGTGCGCGCCACTGGCCGGCACGTTCGCGACCCTGCCGCAAGGTCCGTGACTGTGCCCAGCGGGACCCACGAGCTCGATGTCCGCCAGTGTCCGGCCATCGGGTCACGGAGCTGCAGAACGGGGAGATGTCAGTGTAAACACAAGTCAATGGAAACTAAAATAATTTGTTCCGCAGTGACTTCAATGGGATGCAATATCGAAAGGTGGGGGCGCCAGAGTGCTCCGAAAATGCTGAGGACACTTTGGCTCGTTTCCTGCGCCCCCCCACCTCAGACCAAATAAGGTACTGCAGGCCAATGTTTGGCTTTTCTCAGCTCCTGCACCCCCGTACCTCAGGCCAAATAAGGTACTGCAGGCCAATGTTTGGCTTTTCTCAGCTCCTGCACCCCCGTACCTCAGGCCAAATAAGGTACTGCAGGCCAATGTTTGGCTTTTCTCAGCTCCTGCACCCCCGTACCTCAGGCCAAATAAGGTACTGCAGGCCAATGTTTGGCTTTTCTCAGCTCCTGCACCCTGTACCTCAGGCCAAATGAGGTACTGCAGGCCAATGTTTGGGTTTTCTCAGCTCCTGCACCCCCGTACCTCAGGCCAAATAAGGAACTGCAGGCCAATGTTTGGCTTTTCTCAGCTCCTGCACCCCCGTACCTCAGGCCAAATAAGGTACTGCAGGCCTATTTAGCTTGAATTCTGCTCGTCTTGCGAGTCACCACTCGCAAACCGAGTCAGAATTAAAAAAAAAAAAAAAAGTTGCTCGCGAATCAAAACGCTCTCAAATCAAAAAACGCTCTAAAAAAATAGAGGGTTGCCATCCGGGGCCCTGGGGACCTCCGGGCCCCTTACAAAAAAATAATAATAATAATTTAAAAAAAGGGGGTTGCCATTCGGGCCCCTTACATAAAAAATAATAATAATAAAAAAAATAAGAGGGTTGCCATCCGGGCCCCTGGGGACCTCCAGGCCCCTTACCGGTGTACTGCCTGTACCCCCCTGATGGCGACCCTGGCTGGGGGGGCGCTACAAATGTAAAAATTTGATGGTGGAATAAGAATTTTGATTATGACACCATTGGCTAGATTCAGCAAGATTGCCTTAACTTTGCGGCGGCGTAGCTTAGCGTGTTTAGGCTACGCCGCCGTAAGTTAGCGAGGCAAGTACTTGATTCTCAAAGTACTTGCCTGCTAAGTTACGGCGGCGTAGCCTAAAGCAGGCGGGCGTAAGGGCGCTTAATTCAAATTTGTTTGAGGGGGCGTGTTTTATGATAATGAGGCTTGACCCGACGTGATTGACGTTCTTTTTTTAAACTGCGCATGCGCCGGACGCCTACATTTCCCAGTGTGCATTGCGGCTAAGTCCGCCGCACGGGCCTATTGATTTTGACGTGGATGTAAACAACGTAAATCCCGATTCACGGACGACTTACGCAAACGACGTAAAAATTTCGAATTTCGAAGCGGAAACGGCGGCCATACTTGACATTATTATTCCAACTATTTGATGGAATAACTTTAGGCCTGATAATGCTTTACGTAAACGGCGTAAATGTACTGCGGCGGCCGGGCGTATGTTTGTGAATAGGCGTATCTACTGATTTACATATTCTACGCCGACCGCAATGGAAGCGCCACCTAGCGGCCAGCCTCAATATTGCAATCTAAGATAGGACGGCGCAAGCCGTCGTATCTTAGATAGGTTTAAGTGTATCTCTGTTAGAGAATACACTTAAACATAAGTCGGCGTAGATTCTGAGTTAGGTCGGCTTATCTACTGATACGCCGGCCTAACTCTACCTGAATCCAGCTACATATCATCATCATCATTAATTCTTCACACATACTGGCCCGGATTCAAAGAGATTTGCCCCTTATTTGCGGAGGCGCAGGGCAGCGTTTTTGCCCTGCGCCCCCGCAAATTTACTGCGCTACCCGCGATTCACGGAGCAGTAGCTCCGTAAATTGCGGGTGCGCTGTGTAAACTTGCCCTGCGTAAGGGTGACTAATGTAAACGATCCCGTAGGGGGTGGGAATCAATTAAATTAGGCGCGCTCCCGCGCCGAGCATAGAGCGCATGCTCCGTCGGGAAACTTTCCCGACGTGCATTGCGGCAAATGACGTCGCAAGGACGTCATTTGCTTCCAAGTGAACGTGAATGGTGTCCAGCGCCATTCACGATTCACTTACGCAAATGACGAAGATTTCAAATCTCGCGACGCGGGAACGACGGGTATCCTTTAGCATTGGCTGCCCCTACTATTAGAAGGGGCAGCCTTACGCTAAACACGCCGTACGGATACGACGTAATTTGCGTACGCAGGGCTCGCGCAACATTGTGAATCGGTATTAGTATGTAATTTGCATACTATACACTGAGCACAATGGGAGCGCCCCCTAGCGGGCATCGCAAGAATGCAGCCTAAAATATGCGTGGCATAAGAGCCTTATGCCACGCAGATTTTAGGCTGCAGTCGGCGTTACGATGTTCCTGAATCAGGAGCATTCGTAACGCCGGAGCAAGTCAGCAATTGCGCTGCGTAACTATGGTTACGCAGGCGCAATTGCTCTCTGAATCCGGGCCACTGTAAATAATAGGAAAATACGGATACTTTCACTTACTATGTATTTTCAGTGAATGTCTACAAACTATAACTAGGAAATAGATTTTTGTTTTTAACATTTTGATAAATTGTTTTCGCCGAAATCGAATGACCAAATGTAGCCGTTCACATGGATATCACAAACATTTGTAGGATTTATCGGAGGAACGCACGAGGGCTCTCATCTTTGCCCGATGCCTCGTAGAATTTTTCGGGGGGCGCTCACCGCCTTGCTTGTTGTCTCTGCAGGTTTGGGGTGACGGAAAGGACCTGGGGCGATTCTGCGGCCCCGTGAATTCCAGTTCTCACCCGGGCCATCGACGTTTTGTCTCTGAAGGCAACCAAATGACACTTGAATTCCATTCAGATTTTTCCAACGAGATGAACGACTCCGCCATCCTTTATTCCGGATTTCAAGCTCATTACCAGGCAGTGGGTAGGTAGAGTCACCTGGAGAAAACCAAATTGTTGCTGAGATACAAATAATGGGGGGGGGGGGGCCCGGAGGGAGATGCTAATTACCAGGGCCGATCCTAGGCAGGGTGAGCTGGGTGCTCCACACCCAGGTGACGCAGAGGTGGGGGCGCCGAAGCTCCAAAGTGCTCCCCCTACCCCCTCCTTGTCTGTGTCCAGAGGCGGAGCGCATGTAGCGGGTGCTGCGGTTCCCCATCCCGCTTGCTCTCTTCGCTGGCAACTGACAAGAGCGCGTACCTCCCGCTGTCCCCGGAATCCGGGTTGGGTACCGCAGCGGAGCCCAGTACCGGAACAGGTTCCAGGACTAGGCTCCACTTAATTCTGTCCGGTGCGCGTGGAGCAGACTCTTGTCTGCCCCGCCCCCCCTGCGTGTGTCGGCTCTTCTCCCATAGGCGGTGTGATGAGAGTCTTCTGGGTTGGCCGGAGATGCTACCAATCATCCCGTGCACTCCCAGAAATGCTCTCCGAATGCCACCCTCCTAGTAACCAAAGATGCCACGTATGCCCCGCCCCCTGTAATGTGCTTCTGCTACCAGTGCACCCGTGCTACAGGGATCTATTGGACAAGTACTGATCTATGGGGACACCTGAGGTGGGGGGCTCTGATGGGGACACCTGCTGTGGGGGGGCATTGATGGGGGACATCTGCTGTCAAGCTCAGATGGGGGACACCTGTTGTGGGGGGGCTCTGATGGGGGACTTCTGCTGTGGGGGGGCTCTGATGGAGACACCTGCTGTGGGGGGCATTGATGGAGGACACCTACTGTGGGGCGGCATTGATGGGGGACACCTGATGTGGGGGGGCTCTGATGGGGGACACCTGCTGTGGGGGGCTCTGATGGGGGACATCTGCTATGGGGGGCTCTGATGGGGGACACCTGCTATGGGGGGCTCTGATGTAGGACACCTGCTATGGGGGGCTCTGATGGGGGACACCTGCTGTGGGGGGGCATTGATGGGGGACACCTGATATGGGGGTGTAACGGTATGGCCGTGGGCCCCCGAGGCTCTTGAAGGGTGTGGGGTACTCCTGTTTCAGCTTCACCAATGACTCTTGTGTCTAGGGTCATCCTATGTCCACTAGGGGCATAGGATGACTGAGAAATGATATCTTGGATTACATGAGATGGGACAGTAATGATAATTCACAATGTATTGCAGGATATCTTGAAATATTACAGGTTGTTGATTCTGAACCCAACAGGTCAATAGAGTGATTTATTCACTCATGTGGGGACACAGACTGTTAAGGGGGTAATTAAGTCTGCTACTCTCATGTCAACTAGCCTTAGTCTGGCTTCTAAAGTCCTTTTCATTGTGTGATGCTAATTGACACTGTATTGTGTGAAGTTCTATTGTTGATAGATGTGGATTGTGAGATGTCTGACTTGCCAGATGTAGTTAACCACTTCCTTACTGGGCACTTAAACCCCCTTCCTGACCAGAGGACTTTTTGCGATTCGGCACTGCGTCGCTTTAACTGACAATTGCGCGGTCGTGCGACGTGGCTCCCAAACAAAATTAACGTCCTTTTTTCCCCACAAATAGAGCTTTCTTTTGGTGGTATTTGATCACCTCTGCGGTTTTTATTTTTTGCGCTATAAACAAAAACAGAGCGACAATTTTGAAAAAAAAAAAACTTTTTTTACTTGTTGCTATAATAAATAGCTCAATTTTTTTTTTACGTTTTTTTTTTTATCCTCAGTCTAGGCCGATACGTATTCTACATATTTTTAGTAAAAAAAAAAAAAAAAATCGCAATAAGCGACTGGTTTGCGCAAAAGTTATAGCGCCTACAAAATAAGGGACAGAATTATTATTATTTTTTTTTTACTAGAAATGGCGGCGATCTGCGATTTTTATTGGGACTGCGACGTTATGGCGGACACATCGGACACATTTTTGGCGCCATTCACATTTATACTGCAATCAGTGCTATAAATATGCACTAATTACTGTATAAATGTGACTGGCATTGAAGGGGTTAACACTAGGGGGTGAGGAAGGGGTTAAATGTATTCCCTATGTAGTGTTTCTAACTGTGGGGGGAGGGGGGTGACTGGGGGAGGTGACCGATCTGTGTCTCTATGTACAAGAGACACAGATCCGTCTCCTCTCTCCCCTGACAGCACCGCTGTCTGCGAGAGCCGGGAATGAGAGATGATCTCATATGTAAACATATGAGATCATCTCTCATTGGCCGCACAGATCGCCTAGGAAACGGCCGCTCCGATTGGCCGTTGATTGATTGATTGATTTGTGAGCTTAATTAGGTGCCAAATGCCCACTGTGAAGTGAGCGTCTAAGCGTTCCCCAGCGATCTGTGACTGGCTGTGTCCAAGGGACACGGCCAGCACAAAAGTTCCCCGCTGCGCGCTCGGGAGCGCGCGCGGGGAACGTGCAAAGGGGCGGCCGTAAAAAGACGGCCTGTTAGAGATTGGGAGCAGCGCTGCGGCCGTACAAAGTCGTACGGCCGTCAGCAAGTGGTTAATTAGAATTGGAGTCAGAATGTCTGACTCAAGGAATGTGTATTGTATAGCAGGTGTCTATCTTAAAAGATGTGTATTGAGGGGGGCTTGTTAGGAACTATTGTATGATGTTGTGGGTGGAGTGTGTCATTGTCCATTTGATTACTGCAAGTATTCTTTTTGGTGTATATAAGAAGCCTGATTTTCCCATTAAGAGTCTATCCGTTTGAGCTGTGTCTCGTTTCTGGGGAATCCGTATGGGATTCGCCGCAAGATCACCGTTATCGGCGGCAGGAGAGGGGGCACCCCCCTTCCGCCGCTCTCCCACGCCCTCCGCCGCTTACTGCAGCCGTCGGCAGAGGCGATCGGGTCCTTTCCGCTCCTCGGCTAGGATACGAGTGAGGGCAAGATGGCCCCCACCCATCCCCATAGCATAGCAGGGCGGAAGTGACGTCAAAACGTCACTTCCTCCCATGCTTCTTAAAGCAATATTTTCTAGTTGTCATTTTTTCAAATGACAACATTTTTTATTTTTTTGCATCTTAGTGTAAATATGAGATGTGACGTCTTTTTGACCCCTCCCCCGGATCTCATATATAAGAGGACCTGTCGTGCTTTTTTCTATTACAAGGGATGTTTACATTAATAGGAATAAAAGTGACCCATTTATTTATTTATTGTGTAAAAATGAATAAAATAAATAAAAAGAAATAAGAAAACAAAATAATTTTTTTTTTAAAGCACCCCGTCCCAACGAGCTCGCGCACAGAAGCGAACGCATACGTGAGCAGCGCCCGCATATGAAAGCGGTGTTCAAACCACACAAGTGAGGAATCGCCGCGATCGGTAGAGCGAGAGCAATAATTCTAGCCCTAGACCTCCTCTGTAACTCTAAAGATGCAACCTGTAGAATTTTTTAAACGTCGCCTACGTAGATTTTTTTTAAGGTTAAAAGTTTGTCGCCATTCCACGAGCGGACGCAATTTTGAAGCGCGACATGTTGGGTATCATTTTACTCGGCGTAACTTTATCTTTCACATTATAAAAAAAAATTGGGATAACTTTACTGTTGTCTTATTTTTTCATTCAAAAAAGTGATTTTTTTCCCCAACAAAAGTGCGCTTGTAAGACCGCTGCGCAAATCCGTTGTGACAAAAAGTATTGCAACGACCGCCATTTTATTCTGTAGGGTGTTAGAAAAAATATATATATAATGTTTGGGGGTTCTAAGTAATTTTCTAGCAAAAAAAAAAACGATTTTAATCTTGTAAACACCAAATCTGAAAAACAGCCAAGGTCCTTAAGTGGTTAAATACAGGCTCTGAAAAGAGCCTGTGTGTTAGTGGGGCGTCCTGACTCTCCTGTAGTCCAAGGGAGGGGGTTGAGCACGACACTCCACACCAGGGAGAAAGCCTTGCATTACTGTGTGGAGTTACAGACAGAAGAACAGGAAGTGAGGATTTCTCAGAAGAAATAAGGACATTGAAAAGCAAAATGGAAGGATGAGGTAAGTGAAGGAGGACGGCACTGAGGTAAGTGAAGGAGGACTGCACTGAGGGAAAGGAAGGAGGACGGCACTGAGGTAAGTGAAGGAGGACGGCACTGAGGTAAGTGAAGGAGGACGGCGCTGAGGTAAGTGAAGGAGGACGGCACTGAGGGAAAGGAAGGAGGACGGCACTGAGGTAAGTGAAGGAGGACGGCACTGAGGTAAGTGAAGGAGGACGGCGCTGAGGTAAGTGAAGGAGGACGGCACTGAGGGAAAGGAAGGAGGACGGCACTGAGGGAAAGGAAGGAGGACGGCACTGAGGTAAGTGAAGGAGGATGGCACTGAGGGAAAGGAAGGAGGACGGCACTGAGGTAAGTGAAGGAGGACGGCACTGAGGTAAGTGAAGGAGGACGGCACTGAGGTGAGTGAAGGAGGACGGCACTGAGGTAAGTGAAGGAGGATGGCACTGAGGGAAAGGAAGGAGGACGGCACTGAGGTAAGTGAAGGAGGACCGCACTGAGGGAAAGGAAGGAGGACCGCACTGAGGGAAAGGAAGGAGGACGGCACTGAGGTAAGTGAAGGAGGACGGCACTGAGGGAAAGGAAGGAGGACGGCACTGAGGTAAGTGAAGGAGGACGGCACTGAGGTAAGTGAAGGAGGACCGCACTGAGGGAAAGGAAGGAGGACCGCACTGAGGGAAAGGAAGGAGGACGGCACTGAGGTAAGTGAAGGAGGACGGCACTGAGGGAAAGGAAGGAGGACGGCACTGAGGTAAGTGAAGGAGGACGGCACTGAGGTAAGTGAAGGAGGACAGCACTGAGGGAAAGGAAGGAAGACGGCACTGAGGGAAAGGAAGGAGGACGGCACTGAGGTAAGTGAAGGAGGACGGCGCTGAGGTAAGTGAAGGAGGACGGCACTGAGGGAAAGGAAGGAGGACGGCACTGAGGGAAAGGAAGGAGGACGGCACTGAGGTAAGTGAAGGAGGACGGCACTGAGGTAAGTGAAGGAGGACGGCACTGAGGTAAGTGAAGGAGGACGGCACTGAGGTAAGTGAAGGAGGACAGCACTGAGGTAAGTGAAGGAGGACGGCACTGAGGTAAGTGAAGGAGGACGGCACTGAGGTAAGTGAAGGAGGACCGCACTGAGGGAAAGGAAGGAGGACCGCACTGAGGGAAAGGAAGGAGGACGGCACTGAGGTAAGTGAAGGAGGACGGCACTGAGGGAAAGGAAGGAGGACGGCACTGAGGTAAGTGAAGGAGGACGGCACTGAGGTAAGTGAAGGAGGACGGCACTGAGGGAAAGGAAGGAGGACGGCACTGAGGGAAAGGAAGGAGGACGGCACTGAGGTAAGTGAAGGAGGATGGCACTGAGGGAAAGGAAGGAGGACGGCACTGAGGTAAGTGAAGGAGGACGGCACTGAGGTAAGTGAAGGAGGACGGCACTGAGGTGAGTGAAGGAGGACGGCACTGAGGTAAGTGAAGGAGGATGGCACTGAGGGAAAGGAAGGAGGACGGCACTGAGGTAAGTGAAGGAGGACCGCACTGAGGGAAAGGAAGGAGGACCGCACTGAGGGAAAGGAAGGAGGACGGCACTGAGGTAAGTGAAGGAGGACGGCACTGAGGGAAAGGAAGGAGGACGGCACTGAGGTAAGTGAAGGAGGACGGCACTGAGGTAAGTGAAGGAGGACCGCACTGAGGGAAAGGAAGGAGGACCGCACTGAGGGAAAGGAAGGAGGACGGCACTGAGGTAAGTGAAGGAGGACGGCACTGAGGGAAAGGAAGGAGGACGGCACTGAGGTAAGTGAAGGAGGACGGCACTGAGGTAAGTGAAGGAGGACAGCACTGAGGGAAAGGAAGGAAGACGGCACTGAGGGAAAGGAAGGAGGACGGCACTGAGGTAAGTGAAGGAGGACGGCGCTGAGGTAAGTGAAGGAGGACGGCACTGAGGGAAAGGAAGGAGGACGGCACTGAGGGAAAGGAAGGAGGACGGCACTGAGGTAAGTGAAGGAGGACGGCACTGAGGTAAGTGAAGGAGGACGGCACTGAGGTAAGTGAAGGAGGACGGCACTGAGGTAAGTGAAGGAGGACGGCACTGAGGTAAGTGAAGGAGGACTGCACTGAGGGAAAGGAAGATATTTAGGGGGAAATTTTACCTTTTCATCCCCTTTAATGTAACATTGTTTCAGGACCCTAAATATTAAAGTATCATTATTCTTCCTGTAATTGTCGGTAATACATCTCTGTCTCTGTTTCTCTGTTTTTTGGTCTTTGCAGCCATTGGCTTTGAGAATTCACAAGATCTACTCAAAGGTTTGTATCCACCCCCGACGTACATAATTCTCCCGCTCCACAAGACTCTGGTCCGGCCGCACCTGGAGTATGCCGTCCAGTTCTGGGCTCCAGTCCTCAGGAAGGATGTACTGGAAATGGAGAGAGTACAAAGAAGGGCGACAAAGCTAATAAAGGGTCTGGAGGAGGAATGGAGGATATTAGTGATGAGGAAAGGGGAGGAGCTCTGAACTTATTCTCTCTGGAGAAGAGACGGGGGAGGGGAGAGGATTTCACAAATACCGGACTGGTGACCCCACAATAGGGAGAAATTTTTTCCCGTGGAAGGGAGTTTAATAAAACACGGGGCCACTCATTAAAATGAGAAGAAAAGAGGTTTAACCTTAAACTATGTAGAGGGTTCTTTACTGTAAGAGCGGCAAGGATGTGGAATTCCCTTCCACAGGCGGTGGTCTCAGCGGGGGAGGGGCATCGATGGTTTCAAGAAACTATTAGATAATCACCTGAATGACCACAACATACAGGGATATACAATCAGGGGAGAGCTGGGCCGGGGGGCAGGGTGGCAATTGCCTCCCAGGCCGCCCTAACTTATGTTCAAAATGCCCGCTACCACTTTATTTTTCATTCTGGCCTTGGAAGTCGGGCTGAACACTAGCTGTTGTATTCCGGGGGTTGTAGTGAGAGACCCTGACACCCCAAGCTGACC
Organism: Rana temporaria; assembly: GCF_905171775.1. Taxonomy (NCBI): domain Eukaryota; kingdom Metazoa; phylum Chordata; class Amphibia; order Anura; family Ranidae; genus Rana; species Rana temporaria. Next base: position 2,489,019 of record NC_053496.1, read on the forward strand.
CCCCCCCCCCATACACCCCATGTAACCTGCCCCAGTTATCAGGCTGCATTGATGGGCACTGGAGTTGGCTGCACTGAAGGGCACTGGTGAGGCTGCATTTAAAAAACAGATGGGCCATGGATGGTGAGCTGATTCAGCGGTTCAATGGGCCACTTGACTGGACTTGCCCCCCCCCCCCCCCCCCCCCCCCCCAGGCCTAAGGCTGCCAGCCCTCCCCTGCATACAATGTAATACTGAATCACACACATAGGGGGGACTTGATGGACTTGTGTCTTTTTTTAAGTCCGCCTACTATGTATGTTTTTTTTTCCTAGTAATGGCGGCGATCAGCGTTTTTTATCGTGACTGCGACATTGCGACGGACACATTTTTGGGACCATTCACATCTATAGAGCGATCAGTGCTATAAAAATCCCCCTAGAACAGCCTTTCTCAACTGTTTTACCCTAGCGGTCAGCGGCGGCCCCATCCATTAGGGGCGCACGGGCGCCGCCCCCTCTATCCAAGCCACCCCCCCCTATATGAATAATGGATAGATTTATACGTTGCATTAATCTATCCACGGCCACTGCGGCCACCCCCTATTCGTGCGTCCGGCCCCCCCTTTCAGGACGCCGGGCGCCAGAATGACAGCGGCCAGGGCTTATTTATTTTTGAAGCACCTGATTTGAACCATAGGCTCTAAAAGGGTTCAAAACAGGGTGGGGCTCGAAGCGCAGAGCATTGCGCCATGAGCCCACCCAGGTGTTACGACAGTGAATGAATATTCCATGTTGTAACACTGATCCTCAAGCCGGCCAATTAGAAGCAGATCTGAGACCCGTTTTTTCGATTGACCGAAAAGAGAAGACCGCCGCCGCCGAGCAAGGGAAGCCCTCGGTGAAGCGCTGCATAGATGGGGTTAGTGCACCACCGGCCACCACTGCTAGCGGTACCCTTCAAATAGTACAAATCCACCCCCCTGCTAAAAAAACCCTCTCCCAGCAAAAACCTTGCAAGCACAAATCTTCTCCCATCCCCCCCCCTCCAAACACAAATCCCTCTAGATTAACATTCTTAGCACTACACCCCCCTCCCCATTTCCCCTCTTAGAACAATATTTAGCCCCTGCCTCCCCCCATATCCCCCTTCCAACACAAATCCCCTCCCCCCAATCTCCTTGAGGTGCCCCCCCACCCCACATGATACCACAGTGCCCAGGGCAGCTGTCCCTCCTGCCCACCCCTTGTCCCGGCCCTGCTAACGGTAACACACACAGGACTCACCTTCTCCAACGAGGGAATAATATTCCGACTTGCACTTGTATTTGGCTTCTGACTGGTAAATGGTTAATCCAAACCTAACTTCACCGTTGTCAATTCTCGCGGGATTCCCACAGACCGCGACTAGAAAAGAGACCGAAAAATCATTAGATGCCATCTTCTCCAGGAGGTTGTAGGGAGAGGGTGGCAAGTAGGGTTGTCCCAATACCACTTTTTTAAGACTGAGTACAAGTACCGATACTTTTTTCCACGTACTCGCCGATACCGATTACCGATACTTTTCCCCATCTACTCGCCAATACCGATACTTTTTCCCACGTACTCGCCGTTACCGATACTTTTCCCCAGGCTCCGTGGATGAGAGAGCGGGCGGCTCTGTGGATGAGAGAGCGGGCGGCTCCGTGGATGAGAGAGCGGGCGGCTTTGTGGATGAGAGAGCAGGCGGCTTTGTGGATGAGAGAGCGGGCGGCTCTGTAAATGAGAAAGCGGGCGGCTCCGTGGATGAGAGAGCGGGCGGCTCTGTGGATGAGAGAGCGGGCGGCTCTGTGGATGAGAGAGCGGGCGGCTTTGTGGATGAGAGAGCGGGCGGCTTTGTGGATGAGAGAGCGGGCGGCTCCGTGGATGAGAGAGCGGGCGGCTCCGTGGATGAGAGAGCAGGCGGCTCCGTGGATGAGAGAGCGGGCGGCTTTATGGATGAGAGAGCGGGCGGCTCCGTGGATGAGAGAGCGGGCGGCTCTGTGGATGAGAGAGCGGGCGGCTTTGTGGATGAGAGAGCGGGCGGCTCCATGGATGAGAGAGCAGGCGGCTCCGTGGATGAGAGAGCGGGCGGCTTTGTGGATGAGAGAGCGGGCGGCTCCGTGGATGAGAGAGCGGGCGGCTCCGTGGATGAGAGAGCGGGTGGCTGTGCGGCTCGTGGGTGAGTAGACAGCTGGCCAATCAGGGAGCTGGCGGTTCTGCCCTCGCTGTGCAAGCAGCCGGGAAGCAGAGAGATGAGTAATGACATCATCTCTCTGCTGCCTGGATAGTTATCTGCTTTCTGACAAGTGACAATCCGCAACATGTGACAAGTGCCAATTTGTAACGTGTGGCAGGTGACGTGGCAAGTGCCAATCTGAATCTGGTGACAAGGAACAAGCAAGTGACACGCTGTAAAGTAGAAATATTGCACTTTCATTCTTGAAAGTTTAGGTGTGTAAATTGGGACAGGCTTGTAGGGGCCCCAGAGCATTACTTTGCCCAGGGGCCCCTGATGCTAGTAAGATGGCCCTCCTCATAAGTACTGTGACGGTATTACAATGATATCCCCGTCAACGTTCCCTTCTTCCCATAACGAAAATCACCCCAATATTCCACGAGGAGGGATATTCCTGGAGTCGCCCCAAAAAGCCACACATGGGTCAGAGCTTACTGCTGGAACAACACTTTAATGGTTTTCTTCTCAGCTTTTTATACAGTCCAAGACATTGAAGCAACAATGAAATCTCCACCCCCCCTAATCACACACTAAGGCTAATTACTAAAACATTCCAGACAGGTCGGCACCGACCGACAATTATCATGTCTAATCACTGCACATTCCTTAAACAGCATAACAACAAACCACCTTCACACACTGAGTTTCCTAAGCAGACGTTTCGTCTGCATCCAGCTTGACACCTATTAACACCTCTGAGTATCACTAGGTTGTAGACAGCGTTGTCACACCATTAAAGGCCTTTCAAAAGCTAGCCTTATTTAACATATGAACAGTGTTTACAGAGAGAGATGAATCACACATGAAACACCTGTTACCTGTAACCCACAGCATTAAGTTAGCAGGGAGAATTAAACTGAAGCATATATAGGCAATTGCATCACAAGTACTCCTTATGAAGCGTGTTTTCGGACATTGGAGATAATTATTCAGACCTTTTCTATACTTTATATTAGGGTTGTCCCGATACCGATACTAGTATCGGTATCGGGACCGATTCCGAGTTTTTTCGGCGGTACTCAGACGCCGATACCCCGCCCCGATACACAAATAGAATACTTGCCACCCCCGTCCCCCCCCCCCGCCGGCCGCCGCCGCCGACCGCCGCAACCGAAGCCGCAATCCGCCGCCGTTACGCCGCATCACCGCTACCGCCGACTGTGTAATACGGGCGGGAACATTACAGCTTTGAATCGCTGTAATGATTTGCGCATAGACACTCCCCCTTGCTCGGGTGAACTATCCAATCCCGAGCAAGGGGGAGTGTCTATACGCAGCGCGGGGCCAATCATTACAGCGATTCAAAGCTGTAACGTTCCCGGCGTATTACACAGTCGGCGGCAGCGGGGATGCAGGTAAGTGGAACATGGCTGGATGGGGGGAGACGATGGCTGCATGGGGGGAGACGATGGCTGCATGGGGGGAGACGATGGCTGGATGGGGGCAGACGATGGCTGGATGGGGGCAGACGATGGCTGGATGGGGGCAGACGATGGCTGCATGGGGGGAGACGATGGGGGGAGACGATGGCTGCATGGGGGGAGACGATGGCTGGATGGGGGGAGACATGGCTGGATGGGGGGAGACGATGGCTGCATGGGGGGAGACGATGGCTGGATGGGGGGAGACAATGGCTGCATGGGGGGAGACATGGCTGGACGGGGGGAGACAATGGCTGCATGGGGGGATACATGGCTGGAAGGGGGGAGACGATGGCTGGATGGGGGGAGACGATGGCTGCATGGAGGGAGACATGGCTGGATGGGGGGAGACCATGGCTGCATGGGGGGATACATGGCTGGATGGGGGGGGAGACGATGGCTGGATGGGGGGAGACGATGGCTGCATGGGGGGAGACATGGCTGGATGGGGGGAGACGATGGCTGCATGGGGGGAGACATGGCTGGATGGGGGGAGACAATGGCTGCATGGGGGGAGACGATGGCTGCATGGGGGGAGACGATGGCTGCATGGGGGGAGACATGGCTGGATGGGGGGAGACAATGGCTGCATGGGGGGAGACAATGGCTGCATGGGGGGAGACGATGGCTGCATGGGGGGAGACATGGCTGGATGGGGGGATACATGGCTGGATGGGGGGGAGACATGGCTGCATGGGGGGATACATGGCTGCATGGGGGGATACATGGCTGCATGGGGGGATACATGGCTGCATGGGGGGATACATGACTGCATGGGGGGAGACATGGCTGCATGGGGGGAGACGATGTCTGGATGGGGGGATACATGGCTGGATGGGGGGGAGACATGGCTGGATGGGGGGGAGACATGGCTGGATGCGGGGGATACATGGCTGGATGGGGGGGGACATGGCTGCATCTGTGGGGGGACATGGCTGCATCTGTGGAGGGACATGGCTGCATTTGGGGACACATTTAAAAAAAGTATCGGTATTCGATATCGGCGACTACTTGAAAAAAAGTATCGGTACTTGTACTCAGTCCTAAAAAAGTGGTATCGGGACAACCCTAGTTTATATTCATGATTGTTCAGAATTTATGTTTTCTGGTTTTTTTTTTTCACATTTAGATTTTTTTTTATTCATTCCTCAATAAATATTTGTATTTTATCCCTTTGTTGTCGAGTTGTTGCCATTTAAAGTCTCAATTAGGGGGGTAAACTTTTTTTCTTTTCTGTGCACTGGGATGCGGCAACATGGTGAAGAGATAAATAATAGGGCCGGATTCACAAAGACTTACGCCGACGTATCTCCAGATACGCCGTCTTAAAGCGGTTGTAAACCGCATATTTTTTATTTTTTTACCTGCAAGGCAAAATGCATAGTCAGCTAGTATGCACCGCATACTAGCTGATTATGAAATACTTACCTCAAAACGAGGTGAACAACACTTACCTGGTTCACACCGAGCGAGATGTCATCTTGCTCTGGCGTGTCTTCCGGGTATCCAGCGCTGTGATTGGCTGGAGCGGCGATGACGTCACTCCTGCGCGTGCGTGCGGGAGATTTAAAATCGGCAAGGTCCGGCGACTGCCGAATCTTTCGCCGTGGATCCCCCCTGCGCATGCGCCGCCCGCATTGCGAGGGGAATATCTCCTAAACCGTACAGGTTTAGGAGATATTCTTTTTACCTACATGTAAGCCTTATTATAGGCCTTGTTATAGGCTTACCTGTAGGTAAAAGTGAAAAATTAAGGTTTACAACCACTTTAAGTCCAAATGAGCGCCGTCATATCTATGCGCGGATTCTTCAAAGGAGATACGCCTGAATTTTGCCAAGATACGACCGACGTAAGTCTCCTACGCCGCCGTATCTTGGGCGCATATTTACGCTGGCCGCAAGGGGCGCTTCCGTTGATTTACGCGTCGAATATGTAAATGAGCGAGATACGCTGATCCACGAACGTACTTGCGCCCGTCGCAGTAAGCTACGCCGTTTACGTAAGGCGTACGTCCAGCGTAAAGATAAACCACCAAATAGCTGGTCTAAGTCGTGTAGGGTATGGACGTCGGAACTGCCGTCGTATTTTACGTCGTCTACGTAAGTCGTACGTGAATGGGGCTGGGCGTAGGTTACGTTCACGTTGTAGGCATTAAGCCGTTGTATCTTAGGGAGTATGCGCATGCGCCGTTCGTTCGGCCATGCATTCACATGGGGTCACGCTTCATTATAATACTACACGCCCACTGCCTTGCTACTTTGAATTAGGCGGGCTTATGCCGGCCTATTTGCGCTACGCCGGCGTAACTTAGGGAGCAAGTGCTTTGTGAATACTGTACTTGCCTCTCTATCAGGCCCGTTGCTACAGGACAGGCAAAACAAACAATTGCTTGGGGCCCCGAGCTGGCCTGGGGCCCCCAACTTCCCCTTCCCAGGCTGTAGCGTGGCCAAGTTCCTCTTCCTTTCACATGGATGAATCTCCTGTTAGTCCGGCCGAGTACCGCACGTGGTTCAGGAGATTCAGTTTCCTGTTCCCGGCCGGACTGACAGGAAGTGCACACTGAGTGCTCACTTCCTGTCAGTCTGGCCGGGAAGACAAGAAACTGAATCTCCTGTATCGCATGATACCCGGCCCGGGCACTATCTGATAGGGGACTGGGGAAGAGGAGCTCGGCCACGCTACAGCGGCAGCCTACAGGGAAGAAGGGGAGGTAAGAATAGAACCAAAAAATAGTGTAGCGTTAACGTAGGCTTTGCATTGGGGCCCCCATTTTGCTTGGGGCCCCCAAATTCCTTCAAACCGCCCTGCTCTTTATGTTACGTCGGCGTAGCGCATATGAGATGCGCTACGCCTGCTTAAACATACGCCGCTCTACCTGAATCTGGCCCTAGAAATCTAAACACGACACAAATCCTACGGAAGATTTTTCTTTTATATTACAACTTCCTGTTGATGTCGATGAATTGAGATAATTAATAATAATAATTCGGAGGTTTCTCTGTGACCTGAAAGGTATTTCCAGGGTTCCTCCGTATTGCAAAGTGGGAGGCGGAGCTTATCTAATCTTTTATCAATGTGTAAATATTTCTTCTCCCGCAGGGACCTATCGCTGCTCTTTGGATGGACTCTGGGTAAACAGTGATGACCAAAGTGACCCTCCTTCCTGTAAACCAGGTGAATGTTTATCTTTCTGGGTCGTTCTCTGATGGTATTTATTAGAGACGCACCAATACCATTTCGTTATATTTTTACAATGAGTACCGAGACGTATTTTTTAATACTCGCCGATACCGATTACCGATACCGACCGCAACTGTTTTCTTTACACTTCAGCAGTCAGCAATTGTACAAAGCATTGAAGAGTTATTTTGCCCTTTTTTTTTTATTGTGAGAGGGAGAGGGGGTGAGAGATGGGGGCTGAGAGAGGGGATGAGAATAGGGAGGGAGAGGGGAGAGAGGGGGGGTTAGAGAGATGGGGGCTGAGAGAGAGGATGAGAATGGGAAGGCTGAGAGGGAGAGGGGAGAGAGGGGGGCTGAGAGAGATGGGGGCTGAGAGAGAGGATGAGAATGGGAAGGCTGAGAGGGAGAGGGGAGAGAGGGGGGCTGAGAGAGATGGGGGCTGAGAGAGAGGATGAGAATGGGAAGGCTGAGAGGGAGAGGGGAGAGAGGGGGGCTGAGAGAGATGGGGGCTGAGAGAGAGGATGAGAATGGAAAGGCTGAGTGGGAGAGGGGAGAGAGGGGGGGTTAGAGAGATGGGGGCTAAGAGAGGGGGTGAGAATGGGAAGGCTGAGAGGGAGAGGGGGGTGTGAGAGAGATGGGGGCTGAGAGAGGGGGTGAGAATGGGAAGGCTGAGAGGGAGAGGGGAGAGAGGGGGGGTGAGAGAGATGGGGGCTGAGAGAGGGGAGAGGGGGGGTTTGAGAGATGGGGGCTGAGAGAGGGGGTGAGAATGGGAAGGCTGAGAGGGAGAGGGGAGAGAGGGGGGTGAGAGAGATGGGGGCTGAGAGAGGGGGTGAGAATGGGAAGGCTGAGAGGGAGAGGGGAGATGGGGGCTGAGAGAGGGGGTGACAATGGGAATGCTGAGAGGGAGAGGGGGGGTGAGAGAGATGAGGGCTGAGAGAGGGGGTGAGAATGGGGAGGGAAAGGGGAGAGAGGGGGTGAGAGAGATGGGGGCTGAGAGGGGGGGTGAGAGAGATGGGGGCTGAGCGAGGGGTGAGAATGGGAAGGCTGAGAGGGGAGAGGGGGGGTGAGAGAGATGGGGGCTGAGAGAGGGGTGAGAATGGGAAGGCTGAGAGGGAGAAGGGAGAGAGGGGGGGGTGAGAGAGATGGGTGGTGAGAATGGGAAGGCTGAGAGGGAGAGGGGTGAGAGGGGGGGTGAGAGAGACCCCTAGCCCTATCCCTATCTGCAGTCCCTCCTCTGTCCCAGTCTCAGTACGTATGATACTTTCCATGCCAGTCTGCCTCCTTGATCCGGGGGTGCTTTTATCCTCCAAGTGCCCCCTGGCATCGTGCGCCTCCTCTGGGCCCTCAGTCAGCCTGTTCTCTGGGCCTCAAGTCAGTTCAGAGAGGAAGTTGGAGAAGTCAATGCTCTGGAGGCACGGGAGATGCTGCGCTCTTCACTTCTCGCCTCTTTGGCGGGGTCAAGGAGAAGGTGATGGAGCTCTTCTCCCGAGCCTCGGGCTCTCAGGCCTATCTGTCCTCGGCCCCTCACTGATCACTGCCATAGGATGGATCCCCCAGCCGCCGGCCCGCAACCCAAGGAGGGCCGGCGGCTGGACAACCTGGGCTAGCCTTCATAGCAAGGGTCTTTTTGCCCCGTGCTGGACATCCCACACTCGGGACGTCCAGCAATAATAAAATATGGTCAAATCAATTCAAACCAGTGGTGGCCGGTCAGTCACCTGACCCCAACACTTCCCCCGGGCTTCCCCTTCGTCTCCCCTCCTCGAGTCTCCTCCCTCCTCCTCCTGGTCAGCGTAGCTTCTCCTTTCAACCAATCGGGAAACAGGTCTCACAACTATTTTTATTTGCTTGAATTTTTTTACCCATTATGGGCATGGTGGGGCCTCCGTGTCTAAGTTTTGCTTAAGGCCTCACAAAGCCTAGAGCCGCCTCTGCTCACCGCTCCACGGTCCCCGCACTCACCGTTCCACGGTCCCCGGACTCACCGCTCCACAGTCCCCGCACTCACTGCTCAATGATGGTCAATGATCCCAGCACCACCTTTTCAGCCCCTGCCAGCCCTCCTGGCTGTAGCTACCTCTATCCACTGCCTCACCAGCACAATCCACTCCCCTGGCTCTGCACCCATCCCAGACCACACTCTCCCAGTCCTCCTAACTGTGTGGCACTCACCACCAGCCCTTCTGGCTGCAACCTGTAGTTCCTCCTGGAGACTTTTCCTGGCAGTGCTTCTCCTGCTGTCCTTCCTTGCTCCCGTGCCACCTGTCCAGGACACCTCCATGTGTCTTAAGAGGGTCCTGTCTGCCTCCGAGCCCAGGCTCAACGTCACCACCCTCTCCCCGCATACTGGCCTAAAAGGCCACGACAGCCTAGCACTCCATCTCCAGCTTCCACCCAAACTACTTCTCCCCAGCTGGGCTGGCCCTTAGTATTTAAGGAAGCTTGACCCCTGCCAATCCAGATTGGGGATTGGTCAGGGCTCCTCAGAACACTCCAGGCAGCCCCACCTCCCCTTTCCTCCTTCCTTTCCAGAATGTTCCAGAATGTCCTGGAAGAAGTGGGAGGTCTTAGTGATGCTGCCTGCGAGTCACCAGCTCTGCCTGAGTCACTCAACCCTGACCCAGAAGAAAAACACACACAGGCTTGGCTGACACACAGTGAGACAAAGTGAGGCACAGTGAGGCATGCAGATGGACACCCTAGGCTTATACTCGGACAATTTTCCGGCGGATCGGACAGGTTTCCAGCGGACAAATGTTTCTTAGCATGCTAAGAAACATGTCCGCTGGAAGCCTGTCCGTCGGACATGTTCGGTCGTCTGTACGACTTACCGGACATGTCCGCTCGGCCGAAAGTCCTCGCATGCGTCGCGTCATCGTCGCGGCAACGGCGCGGCCACAACACCGCGTTTACTGTCCACAGGGATTTCGGTTTGATGGTGTGTACAACCGTTTTTTACGGACCGTTTTCATTGGACATGTCCCCTCGTGTGTACGAGGCCTAAGACCCAGCTTTGTGTTCACCAGAGCCTCTAGTGGTGAGGATGGCCTTCGCCGCAGCTGGATCCAGGTCGCGATCCCTGGGATCCCCTAGGTCACGCTCCGCAGGGAGAGAGGGGAAGCAGCAAGCAGGACAAGCGGTAGTGATGGGTAAGCTGAGGTCGGGGCAACAGGCAGACAAGGGTAGCTGAGGGACAGGCAAAAGGTCAGGATCACAGGCAAACAGGAGAAGTCAGGGACGAGCCAAAAACGGTACACAGGAAGGTAATCGTAGCACACTGCAGACAGGAACTAAAGCTAACAACACGGTTGAACAGTAAAGCAGACTAGCAGTGCAGTGGTTAATATAGACTTCCTGGGAAGGCCTAGGGTGGAGCAATACAGGGAGGAAGGTGATAAAAGACAGTCAGGAGGGTCAGGCCTCTAATGAACACATGAAGATCAGGTAAGCTGCCAGACTTTATTGCATATCCATGACAAGGAGATAATCGGACAGGTTGGGGGAAGGTGTTCCATAGGATTGGAGAGGCTCTGGAAAAGTCCTGGAGGCGAGCAAAGGAAGAGGTGGCGAGGGAGCTAGAGAGCAGAAGGTCTTAAGAGGAACGAAGAGAATGTGCAACCTAGATGGTGCTACATGACCATGGTGGAACAACAAATACTGAACGGTGTAGACGGCGCCTCTCTCGGTAGGGTTGGATGTGGTCTAACACTTTGCTGGTGGAACCTCATTGAACTTGAATACTTACGCCCCGTACACACGAGAGGAATTACCATCGGGAAAAAAGTTGGATGGTTTTTCCGACGGAATTCCGCTCAAGCCTGCCTTGCATACACGCGGTCACACAAAAGTCCGGTGAACTTTTGACTGCCTTGAACGCCGGTGACGTAAAAGACTACGCCGAGCCGAGAAAATTAAGTTCTATGCTTCTGAGCATGCGTCGGAATTTTGCGCGTCGGAATTTTCCGATAGGAATTTTTTTTTTCTGACGGGAAAAGAGAGAACCTGCTCTCTGTCTTTTTCCAGCAGTTTTTCCGTTGAAAAAAGTCTGATGGAGCATACACACAGTCGGGATTCCCGACCAAAAGCTCTCATCGGACTTTTTCCAACGGGAAAACCGATCGTGTGTACGGGGGGATTTTAGAATGCTACCAAACATTGTGCAGCGCAGTACAATCCCAGTGTTCAGTTGCCAGGTGACTAATTGTGAGCTCTTGTGCCCCCCCCCCCAGTGTGTGGAAAGCCTTCAAATCCCATCACTGGATATGGACGTATTATTGGAGGTAAAACGGCAGAACCGGGGAACTTCCCTTGGCAAGTCTTAGTGGTGTTTAACGGTCAACATGGTGCCGGCATCCTGATAGGAGAACATTGGATAATGACGGCTGCCCATCTGATAAGTGGACCAGAAGACAAAGAAAACCCAGATGACGTCCAAAATCTTCACGTTTTCATCGGTGACACAAATGCTCAGCAGCTAAGGAAACGAGGTCGCTTAGAAGTTCAGGAAGTTCATGTGCATCCAGGATATATCCCCGGCGACCACGACCACGACATCGCTCTGATTCGCCTCAAAGATCCCGTCACCATGGATGAGAACACCTCCTCCATCTGCCTCCCCGAAGACGGCGACGAGTCCTTGTATGACGCCGGCACTGTGGGGTATGTGAGCGGATTCGGAAAGACGGAGAGGGGGAAAATGTCCAATCTTCTGAAATACGTGGCTTTGCCCGTGGCCCGGCGGGACAGGTGCCAGCAACATATAGAGGAGAAACAAAGGGACGGGTTTACGCCGCAAAAATTCACAGAGAACATGTTCTGCGCCGGATATCCAGAAGCTGCGAAACTGAGGAAAGACTCATGCCAAGGAGACGCCGGGGGGCCGTTTGCCTCCATAAACGAGGACAAGTGGGTGGCCACGGGTATCGTGTCTTGGGGTATTGGTTGTGGCACTGGCTATGGGTATTACACCAAAGTCAGCAACTGCAAGGATTGGATTAAAGGCCATCTGCTCTCATAAAAGAATAATTCTACAGTAACACCACTTAGCATCCAGAAAGATTGGAAGTTCCGAATTTGTTTTTTAACGAATTTTGACGAAATTCTAATTTAAATTTTCGAATTTCTGAAATTTCGAATCTCCGAGATTTTGAATTACGGAAATTTGGAATTTCCGAAAGCTCGAATTTCCCAAATTTCGAAATTAGGTAATGTGAAAATTCGAGATTTCAGAAATTCTGAAATTTAAAATTTCGGAAATTCTGAAATTTTAAGTTTCGGAAATTTGGAAATTCTGTATTTCGGAAATTCTAAAATTTTGGAAATCAAAAATTCAAAAATGTCAGAATTTTCTAATTCCGAACTCTTGATTTTTCAGAATTTCCGAAAAAAGCTAAAAAATGAATGATACAAAAATGAAAATGAACACATTTTTGGAAAATTCAAAATTTTGGAGATTCCGAAATCTGAAATTTCGAATTTCCGAAATTTTGAATTTCCAAAATGTCGAATTTCCGAAATTTCGACTTTTGGAAATTTGGAGATGCGGAAATGTGAACATTCGAGATTTCGGAAATTAAAAATTTCCGAAATTCAGAAATTAAAAATTTCAGAAATTAAAAAAATTCTGAATTTTCGAATTTCCGAATTACAGAATTCCGAATTTTCGAATTCCGAACTTTCGAATTTTCAGACTTTCCGAAAAAAGTAAAAAAACGAATGAAACGAAAATGAACGAATTTTTTCGCAGTTGGCTCATTCTTTCTGAATTATGAAACCTCTTATTGAACACATTCCCCGTACAGAGATCTGTGACAGCTATGATAACCCAATTCACTATTGCTCAGTGGGGGGGGGGGGTGGGTTACTAAAACTGGAGCACTTAGAATCCTGTGCAGCTCTGTGGATAGGGCTGCTGTTAGAAACGGGGGCCCCAACACAGACAATGCTTCAGGTATGAACACAGTGATGATCAGTAACGATCACCCGTTGTGTTCATTCAAGAAAGGAATGGGCTGGTAAATATGACTGGACCCTTCCCCCACTCTCCATCCTGTTGTGTGCTTGTTGCTGCCGATGGGAAGAAGAGGGCTGCGGGGGGGGGGGGGCACACACAGGGTGTCCTGGGCAGCAGCAGCTAATGTATGGTGCACAGGGAGGCTGATTGGTGTGGGGGGCAATTACTGGAACTGCTCGCCTGTATGGCTTTCTGCAGCAGCTGAAAGCCAGCCGCAAGCAGGGCCACCAGTCCTCCTGTACAGGGCCCAGGCCAGCAGGGTGAATCAGATGTGGACAGGGAGGGTGATGGGTGTGGCAGGGGAGGGGTTGGCAATTGCTGGAACCGATCCCCTGTATGGCTCTCTCTGCAGCAGCTGAAAGCCGGTGTTGTGACGAGAAATGCCCCCGTCGAATAATGCCCGCCAGAATGGCTCCTGTGGGCAAAGCACCGTACCTGTACGTTGCTTTAACCACTTCCATACCGGGGGGCACTTACGCACCTTCCTGCCCAGGCCAATATTCAGCTTTCAGCGCTGTCGCACTTTGAATGACAAATGCGCGGTCGTGCTACACTGTACCCAAACAATTTTTTTATCATTTTGTTCCCACAAATAGCGCTTTCTTTTGGTGGTATTTGATCACCTCTGCGATTTTTATTTTTTGCGCAACTAAAAAAAGACCGAAAATTTTGAAAAAAAATGTATTTTTATTTTTTTCTGTTCATTTTTGGGGTAAATAAGTAAGTTTTCTACTTCGATTATGGGCACCGATGAGGTGGCACTGATGGGCACCGGTGAGGTGGCACTGTTCGACACTGAAAGGCGGCACTGATGGGCACTGATAGGCGGCACTGGGCACTCATAGGCGACACTGATGGGCACTCATGGGCGGCACTTATGGGCGGCACTGATGGGTACTTATGGGTGGCACAGATTGGCACTGATAGGTGGGCACTGGGCATGGATGGGCACTGAGGGGTGGCACTGATGGACACTGAGGGGTGGCACTGATGGACACTGAGCGGTGGCACTGATGGCATCACTTGTTTATCCCAGTGCCATGTTGTCCCATGTTGCCAGTCAGTGCGCCATGGGCACTGATTGGCATCTATTCTCTTTTTTTTTAACTGCCCCCCTTTTTTTTTTTACTGCCCTTCCCTGGTGGTCCAGTGTGGGCTTTCCTGGTGGTCCAGTGTGGGCATCCGAGGGGGGGCTGCGCTGATAAACAATCAGCGCAAACCCCCCCTGTCAGGAGAGCCGCCGATCGTCTCTCCTCTACTCGCGTCTGTCAGACACGGGTGAGGAAAAGCCATCAAAGGCTCTTCCTGTTTACATCGTGATCAGCCATGATTGGACACGGCTGATCACGCGGTAAAGAGCCTCCGCCGGAGGCTCTTTACCGAGATTGGAGATGCAGGGTGTCAGACACCCCGCATCACCGATCGCCGCGCGCTCCCACGGATGTGCGCCGGCATAAAATCCTTCAGGACGTCAATAGACGTCCAGTCAGGATTTCACAACCACTTCCCGGACGTCAATTGTCCATTGACCGGGCGGGAAGTGGTTAAAAAAAAACGCTGTGCGGGCGCGAGCTCTGTGACCGTGACCGCGGGACCCGTGGACTCAATGTCCGCCGGTGTCCTGCGATCATGTCACAGAGCGGCAGAACGGGGGGATGTATACAAGGCTATTCCCTGTTCTGCCTAGTGACAGGACACTGATCGTCTGTTCCCTGTCATCGGGAGCGGTGATCAGTGTCATGTCACTGGTAGCCCAGCCCCCCACACAGTTAGAATCACTCCCTAGGACACACTTAACCCCTTCCTCGCCCCCTAGTGGGACTGAAGTGGTTAAGCTTTGACAAAAAAAAAAACCTGGAAGCTGATTGGCTGCACCAGATTTTGCACTCTCCAGTTTTAGTAAATCTCCCCCCAGTGAGTCTCAATCGCTGTAAAACCCACCAGATTACCCTCCCCTCCCCCCAATATTCAAGGTGACGGCAATCTCTGAAAAGTACTTGGATGACCTTCCCTCACATGTCAGAGTAGATGTATCAATATGAAGCCAATACTCTGCTGATCCTTTATCAATAGTTGTATCCATATTACAAAACAGATCTTATTGATAAGGAGGATCCAGTGATTTTATCAATCGAGATTTCACAGCGAATCGATGGAATTTGTCTTCATGACGAAATGTCATTGGAGAAGAAAACTCAACACGTCATTGGATGTTCAGGACCCAGAAATGTGCTCCTGACTTCCAATATTCAATGGCCCAGATTCAAGAAGCAATTGCGCCCTTGTAACCATAAGTTACACAGCGCAATTGCTTACTTGCTCCGGCGTAACGAGTGCTCCTGATTCAGGAACCTCGTTACACCGACTGCAGCCTAAAATCTGCGCGGCATAAGGCTCTTATGCCTCGCAGATTTTAGGCTGCATTCTTGCGGGGGCCGCTAGGGGGCGCTCCCATTGTGTATCAGCGTGTAGTATGCAAATTGCATACTACCACTGACTCACAAGCTTGCGCGGGCCCCGCGCAAGCCAGGTACGGAGTTTCCGTACGGCTACTTTAGCGCAAGGCTGCCCTTTCTAATAGCAGGGGCAGCCTGTGCTAAAGTATACCGCCGCTCCCGCGTCGCGACGTTCAAATGTTACGTCGTTTGCGTAAGTGCTTCGTGAATGCCGCTGGACGCCACTCACGTTCACTTTGAAGCAAATGACGTCCTTGCGACGTCATTTGCCGCAATGCACGTCGGGAAAGTTTCCCGACGGAGCATGCGCTGTACGCTCGGCGCGGGAGCGCGCCTAATTTAAATGATTCCCGCCCCCGGCGGGATCATTTAACTTGCGCGCGCTTACGCCGGGCAAATTTGCCGGCGCGCCCTCGCAGTTCACGGAGCTACTGCTCCGTGAATCGAGGGCAGCGCAAAATATTTGCGGGGGCGCGGGGCAAAATCGTTGCCCTGCTCCCCCGCAAATATAGCGCAAGCTATGCTGAATCTGGGCCAATGAGTTACAATGTCTCACTTCTCGTATTTTTGGGGGGTAAATTTGTCTTTTTCCTAAATGTGGTTGGAGAAGAAACTTCAACACGCCTCGTCATTTCATCTTCAGAAGCCAATTATTTTCCTGTAATTATAAATATTCAATTCATGACGTTGTCTGAGTTTTATTCTATACCCCCCCCCCCCAAATCACCACTCCCAGCACACCTCCAATCAGGGCCGCCATCAGGGGGGTACAGGCAGTACAGGGGCCCGGATGGCAACCCCCCTTTTTTTGAAATTTTTATTTTTTTATTAAAAAAAAAAAAGAAATTATATATATTTTATCTACTTATTTTTGTTTTTTATTAACCACTTAAGCCCCGGACCTTTAGACAGCTAAATGCCCAGGCCAGGTTTTGCGATTCGGCACTGCTGTCGCTTTAACAGACAATTGCGCGGTCGTGCGACGTGGCTCCCAAACAAAATTTGCGTCCTTTTTTCCCCACAAATAGAGATTTTTTTTGGTGGTATTTGATCACCTCTGTGGTTTTTATTTTTTGCGCTATAAACAAAAATAGAGCGACAATTTTGAAAAAAATTCAATATTTTTTACTTTTTGCTATAATAAATATCCCCCAAAAACATATAAAAAATGTTTTTTTCCCTCAGTTTAGGCCGATACGTATTCTTCTACCTATTTTTGGTAAAAAAAATCACAATAAGCGTTTATCGATTGGTTTGCGCAAAATTTATAGCGTTTACAAAATAGGGGATAGTTTTATTGCATTTTTATAAAAAAAAAGTTTTTTTACTACTAATGGCGGCGATCAGCGATTTTTTTCGTGACTGCGACATTATGGCGGACACTTCGGACAATTGACACATTTTTGGAACCATTGTCATTTTCACAGCAAAACATGCATTTAAATTGCATTGTTTATTGTGAAAATGACAGTTGCAGTTTGGGAGTTAACCACAGGTGGCGCTGTAGGAGTTAGTGTTCACTTAGTGTGTGTTTACAACTGTAGGGGGGTGTGGCTGTAGGACTGACGTCATCGATCGAGTCTCCCCTATAAAGGGAACACACGATCGATGCAGCGCCACAGTGAAGCATGGGGAAGCCGTGTTTACATACGGCTCTCCCCGTTCTTCAGCTCCGGGGAGCGATCGCGACGGAGCGGCTATAAACGAATAGCGCGCCCTCGTCCCGGATCGCTCCCCGCGGGAATCCGACCGCCGCATGTAGCGGGGGGGGGGGGGGGTCCCGATCGGACCCCCCACCCGCTAGAAGGCAAGGACGTACATGTACGCCCATTTGCCTGTATGTGCCATTCTGTGGACGTACATTTACATGCGGCGGTCGGGAAGGGGTTAAAGGGCCCGTAGGTCCCCAGGGCCGGATGGCAACCCCCCTTTTTTTCTTTGTTTTTTTTTTTATTTTTTTTATTATAGGGCCAAGAGGTCCCCAGGGCCCCCGGATGGCTACCCAAGCCCTTTTTGACCTTTTCTCGAATCCGGCCCTGCTCACATGATACCACAGCCCTCCCTTCTGCCCGCCCCTTGTCCCAGGCCTGATTGTGCGACTTCGCACGATTTCAAAGTCGCATTCGGTGTGTCTATAATTTCCGTGGCCAGGCTGTAATTCTCCGTTTGTACAGCAGAGGTCAGCACAGGACAGGGACTGAAACTCCGGCAGAGATTTTGGGTCACTTTAATGTTTTCTTCACCCCTCTGATCTCCTCCTCTTCTCCACTCCGTCCAACCCAACCCCCCCTCCCCCCCCCCCGACCCATCCGCCGTTTGCTGCTGAAACTTTCATTTCTAAAGGAATAAACCCGCAAGAGCGCAGAGAATGTAAGTATTCCCGTCACATGGATTAAATGTAAGAATGGATGAGATGTAATAGTCTGCAGAGTAGGATGAGATGTAATAGTCTGCAGAATAGGATGAGATGTAATAGTCTGCAGAATAGGATGAGATGTAATAGTCTGCAGAATAGGATGAGATGATCTGTTCAGAGGCTCCACCGGTGCAGCTTCCAGCAATTCCAGAATTATGGAAGTTATCGGTCCACAAATTTCCCCGACTTTGTACCTTAAAAGTTCTACTTGTGTTTAAATGATACAATTGTATCCTATTGTTTATTTATTCGTTTATTTATCATAGCTATTTATATAGCAACCAATATACACAGCACTGTACATATCACATCAGTCCCCGCCCCCAGGAGCTCACAATCTCTCTATTCAGTTTAAAACCATATG
The DNA here is from genome assembly GCF_905171775.1 of Rana temporaria. Classification (NCBI taxonomy): domain Eukaryota; kingdom Metazoa; phylum Chordata; class Amphibia; order Anura; family Ranidae; genus Rana; species Rana temporaria. Next base: position 2,507,105 of record NC_053496.1, read on the forward strand.
GGTTTTTAAACGTATAAAGTATGAAGAAAAGTCTTACGAATGCTAAATAAAAAGTATTTTTTAGTAAATGAGCTGTGATACCTCTAAAGGTAAAACTAGAGACTTAGCAGATCATGTGAGCGCGATGGGGCCCAGCGACACAGGGGGCCCGGGAAGGTCTGATGTATGAAGATTTATAATTGTATCAATGATATTCAGCTAATAATTGTAGATAGGAAATCCATACTTCACACACCTCTAAGATTCCTATTATTGGCGCTCCTCTGAAAAATTGGCGCACCTCTGATGTGCGCTCTGGGGTGCACTAAAGTCACAGGGCGCATAGGGGTCAGTAGAGACACAGGATACTTTGGGGTGCGCTGCAGTGATGGGGTGTATAGGGGTGAGAAGGGATCACTAGAAGGCACTAGATGCTCTGGGGTACAATGGAGTCATGGGGTGCATAGGGAAGCACAGGGATCACTAGAAGACACTGGAGTTGTGGGGTACATATCGGTCAGTAGAGAGACAGGAGGCTCTGGGGTGCTCTGGAGTTGTGGGGTGCATAGGGGTCAGTAGAGAGACAGGAGGCTCTGGGGTGCTCTGGAGTTGTGGGGTGCATAGGGGTCAGTAGAGAGACAGGAGGCTCTGGGGTGCACTGGAGTTGTGGGGTGCATAGGGGTCAGTAGAGAGACAGGATGCTCTGGGGTGCTCTGGAGTTGTGGGGTGCATAGGGGTCAGTAGAGAGACAGGATACTTTGGGGTGCGCTGCAGTGATGGGGTGTATAGGGGTGAGAAGGGATCACTAGAAGGCACTGGATGCTCTGGGGTACAATGGAGTTGTGGGGTGCATAGCGGTCAGTAGAGAGACAGGAGGCTCTGGGGTGCACTGGAGTTGTGGGGTGCATAGGGGTCAGTAGAGAGACAGGATGCTCTGGGGTGCACTGGAGTTGTGGGGTGCATAGGGGTCAGTAGAGACATAGAATGCCCCTATGCCCTGGAGTCAAGTGTGCTGTGTTGCCCCCCCCCCCCTGCCCAGGGACTCCTGTGGTCCAGCCTGTCCCCCATGATCAGTGTAGGGATCGGGTAGGTCAGTGTAGTGGTCAGGTAGGTCAGTGTAGTGGTCAGTGTAGGAATCAGGTAGGTCAGTGTAGTGGTCAGTATATGAATCAGGTAGGTCAGTGTAGTGGTCAGGTAGGTCAGTGTAGGAATCAGGTAGGTCAGTGTAGGAATCAGGTAGGTCAGTGTAGTGGTCAGTATAGGAATCAGGTAGGTCAGTGTAGTGGTCAGTGTAGTGGTCAGTATAGGAATCAGGTAGGTCAGTGTAGTGGTCAGTGTAGGGATCAGGTAGGTAAGTGTAGGAATCAGGTAGGTCAGTGTAGTGGTCGGTGTAGGAATCAGGTAGGTCAGTGTAGTGGTCGGTGTAGGGATCAGGTAGGTCAGTGTAGTGGTCAGTGTAGGAATCAGGTAGGTCAGTGTAGTGGTCAGTGTAGGAATCAGGTAGGTCAGTGTAGGAATCAGGTAGGTCAGTGTAGTGGTCAGTGTAGGAATCAGGTAGGTCAGTGTAGTGGTCAGTGTAGGAATCAGGTAGGTCAGTGTAGGAATCAGGTAGGTCAGTGTAGTGTTCAGTGTAGGAATCAGGTAGGTCAGTGTAGTGGTCAGTGTAGGAGTCAGTGTAGTGGTCAGTGTAGGAATCAGGTAGGTCAGTGTAGGAATCAGGTAGGTCAGTGTAGTGGTCAGTGTAGGAATCAGGTAGGTCAGTGTAGTGGTCAGTGTAGGGATCAGGTAGGTCAGTGTAGTGGTCAGTGTTGGAATCAGGTAGGTCAGTGTAGTGGTCAGTGTAGGAATCGGGTAGGTCAGTGTTGGAATCAGTGTAGTGGTCAGTGTAGGAATCAGGTAGGTCAGTGTAGTGGTCGGTGTAGGGATCAGGTAGGTCAGTGTAGTGGTCAGTGTTGGAATCAGGTAGGTGAGTGTAGCGGTCAGTGTAGGAATCAGGTAGGTCAGTATAGTGGTCAATGTTGAAATCAAGTTGGTCAGTGTAGTGGTCAGTGTAGGGATCAGGTAGGTCAATGTAGTGGTTAGTGTAGGGATCAGGTAGGTCAGTGTAGTGGTCAGTGTAGGGATCAGGTAGGTCAGTGTAGTGGTCAGTGTAGGAATCAGGTAGGTCAGTGTAGTGGTCAGTGTTGGAATCAGGTAGGTCAGTGTAGTGGTCAGTGTAGGAATCAGGTAGGTCAGTGTAGTGGTCAGTGTAGGAATCAGGTAGGTCAGTGTAGTGGTCAGTGTAGGGATCAGGTAGGTCAGTGTAGTGGTCAGTGTTGGGATCAGGTAGGTCAGTGTAGTGGTCAGTGTAGGAATCAGGTAGGTCAGTGTAGTGGTCAGTGTAGGAATCAGGTAGGTCAGTGTAGTGGTCAGTGTAGGAATCAGGTAGGTCAGTGTAGTGGTCAGTGTAGGGATCAGGTAGGTCAGTGTAGTGGTGAGTGTAGGGATCAGGTAGGTCAGTGTAGTGGTCAGTGTAGGGGTCAGGTAAGTCAGTGTAGTGGTCAGTGTAGGGATCAGGTAGGTCAGTGTAGTGGTCAGTGTAGGAATCAGGTAGGTCAGTGTAGTGGTCAGTGTAGGGATCAGGTAGGTCAGTGTAGTGGTCAGTGTAGGGATCAGGTAGGTCAGTGTAGTGGTCAGTGTAGGGATCAGGTAGGTCAGTGTAGTGGTCAGTGTAGGGGTCAGGTAAGTCAGTGTAGTGGTCAGTGTAGGGATCAGGTAGGTCAATGTAGTGGTCAGTGTAGGGATCAGGTAGGTCAGTGTAGTGGTCAGTGTAGGAATCAGGTAGGTCAGTGTAGTGGTCAGTGTAGGGATCAGGTAGGTCAGTGTAGTGGTGAGTGTAGGGATCAGGTAGGTCAGTGTAGTGGTCAGTGTAGGGGTCAGGTAAGTCAGTGTAGTGGTCAGTGTAGGGATCAGGTAGGTCAGTGTAGTGGTGAGTGTAGGGATCAGGTAGGTCAGTGTAGTGGTCAGTGTAGGGATCAGGTAGGTCAGTGTAGTGGTCAGTGTAGGGATCAGGTAGGTCAGTGTAGTGGTCAGTGTAGGGATCAGGTAGGTCAGTGTAGTGGTGAGTGTAGGGATCAGGTAGGTCAGTGTAGTGGTCAGTGTAGGGATCAGGTAGGTCAGTGTAGTGGTCAGTGTAGGGATCAGGTAGGTCAGTGTAGTGGTCAGTGTAGGAATCAGGTAGGTCAGTGTAGTGGTCAGTGTAGGGATCAGGTAGGTCAGTGTAGTGGTCAGTGTAGGGATCAGGTAGGTCAGTGTAGTGGTCAGTGTAGGGATCAGGTAGGTCAGTGTAGTGGTCAGTGTAGGGGTCAGGTAAGTCAGTGTAGTGGTCAGTGTAGGGATCAGGTAGGTGAGTGTAGCGGTCAGTGTAGGAATCAGGTAGGTCAGTGTAGTGGTCAGTGTAGGGATCAGGTAGGTCAGTGTAGTGGTCAGTGTAGGGATCAGGTAGGTCAGTGTAGTGGTCAGTGTAGGGATCAGGTAGGTCAGTGTAGTGGTCAGTGTAGGGGTCAGGTAAGTCAGTGTAGTGGTCAGTGTAGGGATCAGGTAGGTCAATGTAGTGGTCAGTGTAGGGATCAGGTAGGTCAGTGTAGTGGTCAGTGTAGGAATCAGGTAGGTCAGTGTAGTGGTCAGTGTAGGGATCAGGTAGGTCAGTGTAGTGGTGAGTGTAGGGATCAGGTAGGTCAGTGTAGTGGTCAGTGTAGGGGTCAGGTAAGTCAGTGTAGTGGTCAGTGTAGGGATCAGGTAGGTCAGTGTAGTGGTCAGTGTAGGAATCAGGTAGGTCAGTGTAGTGGTCAGTGTTGGAATCAGGTAGGTCAGTGTTGGAATCGGGTAGGTCAGTGTAGTGGTCAGTGTTGGAATCAGGTAGGTCAGTGTAGGGATCAGGTAGGTCAGTGTAGTGGTCAGTGTAGGGGTCAGGTAAGTCAGTGTAGTGGTCAGTGTAGGGATCAGGTAGGTCAATGTAGTGGTCAGTGTAGGGATCAGGTAGGTCAGTGTAGTGGTCAGTGTAGGAATCAGGTAGGTCAGTGTAGTGGTCAGTGTAGGGATCAGGTAGGTCAGTGTAGTGGTGAGTGTAGGGATCAGGTAGGTCAGTGTAGTGGTCAGTGTAGGGGTCAGGTAAGTCAGTGTAGTGGTCAGTGTAGGGATCAGGTAGGTCAGTGTAGTGGTCAGTGTAGGAATCAGGTAGGTCAGTGTAGTGGTCAGTGTTGGAATCAGGTAGGTCAGTGTTGGAATCGGGTAGGTCAGTGTAGGAATCAGGTAGGTCAGTGTTGGAATCAGTGTAGTGGTCAGTGTTGGAATCAGGTATGCCAATAAATAAATCTGTTCACCTTACACTGGGGGCAGGGGTGGACTGACAACTCATGGGGCCCCCGGGCAATAGAAGATTATGGGGCCCCCGGGCTTACAGGTGGCCACAATGCCAGGAGGCAGGGCAGCTAAAATTTTAGGATTTTCACATCAAAAGCATGTCGGTTTAGGACATATCAGGGACAGATGTAAAAAAAAACACAGATTTTTCCATACATCCCTGGTTTTATTGAGCCTGGCAACCCTGATGGGGCCCCCTAATGGCATGGGGCCCTCGGGCAGTGCCCGAGACTCCCAATGGTCAGTCCGCCCCTGACTGGGGGGCTGGAGGCAGCCACAGATGCGGCCCCCAGACACTGGATCTCAGGTAGTGGAACGAAGGATCCTCGAAGAAGTTGTAGGTACCAAAGACACTCGGCATGAGGATCCAGTCACGCCGAGCCCCATGCTGGATCTTAGGTGTGGTGGTGAATTCCTCGTACGCTAAGCCCCGTGTTGCCTACAATTTAAATCCATGCCAATCAAGAGAACTGCCTCTTGATTGGCTGTGGTGCCAGCTCTCCAGGTAAAACCCAAAAGTACCAGCGGCTCTGCACCAGAGAAAAGACCCGGGGCTGGTTTGTGGCGCTACCTGTCCTGGTGGGACCTTTACACTCATTTCCTGTCCCGCCAGTCCATAAAAAGTAAAGGAAGATCCTCCTAGCGACAGCAATAAACAAGTGACAGAAGTTCTACCTTTGTGATCTCATAGGTGTCCCAGACATGAAACTTGTTTTTTTTACTTTGTTGTTTAGGTTCTTTTTGTTTCTTCTTCTTCTTGGAGGCGTGTCCTGCTCTCCAGCCAAGAGACCTCACTATGGGCTCATCACCTCCCCCAATTACCCCAAAACCTACCCCAACAACAATCACAGCGCCTGGAACCTCGCCGTCCCCCAAGGATTCCACATTTCCCTCAAGTTCCTGGTGTTTGACGTCGAGCCGTCGGACGGGTGTACCTACGACTTTGTTAAGGTATCGAAATGTATTTTCCTTATTGTTTTCATTAATATGAGAAAATGTATTTATTTATCAATCCTAATATAAGAAAATGTATGCCCTTACCAATCATACAGACTCACATTTAGTTCAGGAATACACCAATCAAATTATCAGTATGTCCTTGTGTTATGGGCAGAAACAGGCCCGGATTTCCCACAAGGCCACTGAGGCCAGGCCTTGGGGCGGCAGGGTGCCAAGGGGCGGCAGTGGCATGGATTCCCCCGCTGCCCGTAACATACAGTGCTCTTCCCATCTCAGCTGTGACAGGAGTTTGAGCACAGTGCTAGGACTCCTGTTTTGGAGGTGACAGGGTCAATAAAGAGAACGTGTCACCTCCAATTGCTATCACACAAAGTGAAAAAAATTGATAAAAAAATAATAAGAAATAATAATTAAATTAAATTAATAAAATAAAAAAGTACTTAAAAAGTAAAGAATAAGAAAAATAATAAGAAAATTATACAAAAATAAAAAAAAGTAAGCGACAAGCTACAAATAAATAAAAATAAAAAAAGTGATATAAAAGTAAAAAAAAAAGAAAAAAAATATTTGACCGCCCCTGAATGAATGAATAAATGACTTGTATAGCGCAACGCATGCGAACTGAATCGCCTCTGGGCGCTTTTTCCAGCCAGTATCTGCTTGGCTGGTTCGGTCATTTTTACCCCGTAGGATCATGACACGCTAGGGACACACAGTCATACACACAGATATACATATATATACTGGGCCTATTTGGACGAGATCCAATTTACCTACCAGCATGTCTTTGGAGTGTGGGAGGAAACCGGAGTACCCGGAGGAAACCCACGCAGACACAGGGAGAACATGCAAATTCCAGGCAGATGGTGTTGTGGTTGGGATTCGAACCAGCAAACCTTTTGCTGCTAGGCGCAAGTGCTACTCACTGCACCACTGTGCTGCCCATGCCATCCAGGTGCCATTCTCTGTTGATTTGGGGGGGAAGTTTGGTTGGCGGGCAGGGGGTGCATTGCGGAACCTGGCCCCTGGGCAGAAACCAACCAGGGCAACCCGGGGCAACTATAATGTTGGGATTTAAAATAAAAAAACACAGATTTTTCTATACTGTCCCTGGTTTTACTGAGGCTGGCAACCCTGATGGGCCCCCCCCCTAGTGGCATGGGGCCCTTGGGCAGTGCCCGAATGTCAGTCCGCCCCTGCTTTCTAGCTACAGCTTATAAATGAAACCCAAACATCCAATCACTGGTCCAGAATTTCTGCTCAATAAACCGAAGCCCTGATGAAGACGTGTTAGTGGAAAACTCCCCAATCACGTTGGGAATAGACATGTGCACTGCCGAAAAATTTAATTTTTTTCCTTTTCGTTTCATTCAGTTTTTTTTTTTTGCTTTTTTGGGAAATACGAAAATCCGGAATTTGGAATTACGAAAACTCGGAATTACGAATTTCCAAATGACCTAGCGGCCGGCCTAGAATTGCAGCCTAAGATCCGACAGTGTAAGTCACTTACGCCTGGCGGATCTTAGGGCTATCCATGCGTAACCTGATTCTATGAATCAGGCGCATAGATACGACAATCGTATCTCAGAGATACAGCGGCGTATCAGGAGATACGCCATCGTATCTCTTTTATGAATGTGGCCCAAAATTTCCTGAATTCCGAATTTCCAAAATTTTTGAATTTCCAATATTTTCGAATGTCCAAATGACACATTTTCGAATTTCTGAAAAAGCAAAAAACGAAAACGAAAAAAAAAAAGAATTTCTGAAAAAAGCTAAAAATTATGAAACGAAAAAAAAAACGAATTTTCGGGAAATTTGGAAATTCTAAAAATTCGGAATTCGGAAATTTCACATTTTCTAATTTTAGATTTTCTAATTTTAGATTTTCGAAATTCCCAAATTTCCGAAATTCAAAATTTCCGAAATTTTCGAATTTCCGAAATTCAGAATTTTGGAAATTCAAAATTTTGGAAATCCAAAAATGTGGAAATTGAAAAACTACGAAAATTCGGAAAATTCGAAAATTCAGAAATAGAAAAATTTGCAAATACGAAAATTCTGAATTAACGAATCTCGCAAAATTCGTAAAAAAAAAACGTATTAGAAACTAAAGGAATTGCACATGTCTAGTTGGGAATCAACTCTTGATAGACTTATTGTGGTAAATAATTATTATTATATCTGAGCCAATCCCTATGGCGTGATGCCCTCATGACTTCCCTTCACATACTCTGACTCTCCTAAGGACTCGGTAGCCGTCCCTTTCGGCATTACGGAGCTTCCTCGGTAATCATCGGATTTATTTGGAGTTTCCATCAAGCTTGAAGTCCAACGCCCAAACTTAATGATAGGTTTAAATTTAAAGTGAGAAAACACTAAAATGTATTTTCTTGAAGTGTTTTTGCAATTAATTTCCTACTTTTCACTCCTGACTTTTATCCCGATCTTCTTTCGGCAGGTTTGGGCAGACACCAAGGATCTGGGGCGGTTCTGTGGTCCTCCGAAGTCTAGATCTCACCCGGGTCATCGGCTATTTGTCTCTGAAGGCCACCAAATGAGACTTGAGTTCCAGTCTGACTTTTCCAATGAGGAGCTTGGCTCCACCATCCTGTACCCGGGATTCCAGGCCTACTACCAGGCAGTGGGTAGGTGGTGGGCAGTGGGCTCCTCTTTAGGTTGCCTTGTGGGTAATCTGGTTGGGGTCCATACACATCTCTGGTTGTGAAGATCAGAATTACAGCTAGATGAGTAGTTGATCAGAGTACACGTCTCTAGGTCCACTTTGACAGGTCTCTCCCATGGCAGTACCAGTGGGGAAGCTAGACATTATTTAACCCAGGGCAAAGAATCAGTTTGGTGCCCCCCCCCCCCCCCTTATGGGACAAGATTAGGCAGAAGTGAGAAACTCCCAGGCTGTCAGCTGTCCCCTCCCCCAAGCTCCTCTGGTCCTCCCCCTGCTTCTCTGGTCCTCCCCCTGCTTCTCTGTTCCCCCCAGGTGAGCGATGTGGGAAGGGAGAGACAGAGGAGCAGAGGGGGGCGGCAGTCCGCTGTCACTGAAGCCGGCCCACTGAGCCATCGGCCCACCGGGAAACTCCCTGTAGTCCCAATGGCCAGTCCATCCCTATCTCTAGGTCAGGGGCTCCAAATATTTTAAATAAAGGGTCAGTTTACTGTCCTTCAGGCTTTAGGGGGGGCAGACTATGGCCAGTGGAAGTAGAAAATGCCCTGGCATCAGTGGGAGTAAACAGTGACCCATCATTGGTGTCAGTAGGAGGAACAGTGACCCATCATTGGTGTCAGTAGGACAATCGTGTCCCTTAAGTGGTGTCATTGGGAGGAATAGTGCCCCATCACTGGTGTCAGTGGGAGGAATAGGGGGGGGGCGGGACGAGTGCTGACAAATTACACACAGGAGAATCTCCTGTTTACTCAGCGGCCTCTTTGATACAAAGTCCCGCCTCCTATGATAGACAGAACAGTCGTCCAATGGCAGCCCAGGAGACGGGACTTCCTATTACAGACGCCACCGAGTAAAGATGAGATTCTCATGTAATCTAACGGCACTCATCCCGCCCCCTACCTGTCCCCTCCGAGGCAGCGCCGATAAATACGGTATATATACGGTATATATCTTTTGTGGCCCACCTAGTAATATATCCAGGCCCGGATTTACTCCCAAACTTTTCATAAGTGAGCTCCGTGACCCAGCAGTGTCCCCCGCTGTGTGTGTTACAACCCGCGTCGCCCCTGCACCCACTGCCAGCCCCCGAGGCCTGGCCTCCTTGGCCACGTGGAGAAGTTGTGTAGCTGTTTAATCACTTGTCCACCGGAGGACGTCATATGACGTCCTCGGCTTTGTGCGGTGATATGTGAATGATGGGGGCAGCTCCAGGCATCATTCAGATATCACCGTCTTCAGCCGCCGATTCTCTGCACGGTAAGAATGATCAAAGCGGCGGTTCCGCGGCTTGATCGTTCTTATACGCAGCGGGAGGGGAAGTCCCACTCCCGCCGCCATCTGGTGCTTCTCCGGGCTCTCCTGTGCCATCGGGGGCCCGGAGAGCGAATCGGCCGGCGCTGGCTGGGGAAGCATAGAGATGACTGGTGACCAGATGGTCACCAGTCATCTCTATGACCGTCGGAGGCCCGGACGCGACGTTATGACATCACGCCCAGTACCCGGAAGTAAACAAAGCCGCAATCGCGGCTGTCGGCATGTGATCTGTGATTTTTTTTTCCGCCGATTTCATGCTTGTAAGCCTGGAGGAGAGATGTGGGGGAGGGGGAGGTCTTATTGACCCCGCCTCTCTCCATAAAGAGGACCTGTCACTCTATTTCCTATTACAAGGGATGTTTACATTCCTTGTAATAGGAATAAAAGTGATAAAAAAAAAAAAAAAGTGTAAAAAAAAAAAAAATTAAGTAAAATAAAAATAAAATTAAAAATTATTTTTTTCAAAACGCCCCTGTCCCCGTTATCTTGGGTGCAGAAGCGAACACGCATGCAGGTCCCGCCCACATATGTAAACGCCGTTCAAACCGCACATGTGAGGTGTCGCCGCGTGCATTAGAGCGTGTGCACCAATTCTAGCATTAGACCTCCTCTGTAACTTGAAAATAGTAACCTATAAAAAAATTTAAAGCGTCACCTATGGAGATTTTTAAGTGCAGAAGTTTGGCGCCATTCCATGAGCGCGCGCAATTTTAAAGCGTGACATGTTAGGTATCTATTTTCTCGGCGTAACATCATCTTTCACATTATACAAAAAAATTGGGCTAACTTTACTGTTTTGTTATTTTTTAATTCATAAAACCGTTTCCCCCCCCCCCAAAAAAAAGGCGTTTGAAAAATGATTGCGTAAATACTGTGCGAGAAAAAAAACAATGGCCGCCATTTTATTCCCTAGGGTGTCTGCTAAAAATATATATATATAATGTTTGGGGGTTCTGATTAATTTTCTAGCAAAAAAAATTGATTTTTACATGAAGGAGAGAAGTGCCAAAATAGGCGCGGTGGACAAGTGGTTAATCGGCATTGAAAGAACAATCGACTCCTCCTGTGGTTTGTTTTCTTATCCTCCATGTGCTTTCTATTGAACTTTTATTCCAGTGTTCTAGCTTTTCATCTTGGACCCTCTGATGTCCCCTCTAGACAATGACGAGTGCGCTCTCCCCAATGATATCAGTGCGCCGTGGACCCCGCCATGCCAGCATGTCTGCCACAACTATATAGGGGGCTTCTTCTGCTCCTGTCTGCCGGGATACAAACTCCAGAGGGACAAGAGAACCTGCAAAGGTAGGACTTATGTCAGCGATGGTCAGATTTGTTTAGGCAAGACCCCCAAGTGTCAGGGCGTCATTGTTCTGGGACCCCCAAGTGTCAGGGTGTCATTGTTCTGGATCCCCCAAGTATCAGGGTGTCATTGTTCTGGGACCCCCAAGTGTCAGTGTGTCATTGTTCTGGACCCCCAAGTGTCGGGGTGTCATTGTTCTGGGACCCCCAAGTGTCAGGGTGTCATTGTTCTGGGACCCCCAAGTGTCAGGGTGTCATTGTTCTGGACCCCCAAGTGTCAGGGTGTCATTGTTCTGGACCCCCAAGTGTCAGGGTGTCATTGTTCTGAACCCCAAGTGTCAGGGTGTCATTGTTCTGGACCCCCAAGTGTCAGGGTGTCATTGTTCTGGACCCCCAAGTGTCAGGGTGTCATTGTTCTGGACCCCCAAGTGTCAGGGTGTCATTGTTCTGGATCCCCAAGTGTCAGTGTGTCATTGTTCTGGGACCCCCAAGTGTCAGTGTGTCATTGTTCTGGACCCCCAAGTGTCGGGGTGTCATTGTTCTGGATCCTCAAGTGTCAGGGTGTCATTGTTCTGGATCCCCCAAGTGTCAGTGTGTCATTGTTCTGGACCCCCAAGTGTCAGGGTGTCATTGTTCTGGGACCCCCAAGTGTCAGTGTGTCATTGTTCTGGGACCCCCAAGTGTCAGGGTGTCATTGTTCTGGACCCCCAAGTGTCAGGGTGTCATTGTTCTGGGACCCCAAGTGTCAGGCCCCGTACACACGACAGAGGAACTCGACGTGCTTGGCACGTCGAGTTCCTCGTCGAGTTTTGGGATGAAGCCGCCGAGGAGCTCGGCGGGCCGGCTTCTCCCATAGAAGAATGAGGACAACGAGAAAATAGAGAACATGTTCTCTATTTTCTCGTCGAGTTCCTCGGCGGCTCCATCGAGCCAAAACTGTACAGACGACAGAGTTTCTCGGCAGAATCCGGGTTTTGACCGAGTTTCTCTGTGAATTCTGCCGAGAAACTCTGTCGTGTGTACGAGGCCTTAGGGTGTCATTGTTCTGGACCCCCAAGTGTCAGGGTGTCATTGTTCTGGACCCCCAAGTGTCAGGGTGTCATTGTTCTGGACCCCCAAGTGTCAGGGTGTCATTGTTCTGAACCCCCAAGTGTCAGGGTGTCATTGTTCTGGACCCCCAAGTGTCAGGGTGTCATTGTTCTGGGACCCTGAGGGTGAGGATAGAACGTTGTAATAAGAATAATAGATACTTCTGTGTATTGTGTCTCCTCAGTGGATTGTAGCAGTCAGCTGTTCACAGAGGAGTCCGGATATATCTCCAGTCCGGGATTCCCCAAACCGTACCCTGCAGACCTCAACTGCAACTACAGCATCCGGGTAGAAGAAGGGTTCCAGATCTCCATCTCCTTCGTGGAAACCTTTGACATCGACTTCCACCCGCGGGCCCCGTGTCCCTACGACACCCTGAAGGTAAATCTTCTTCCCACTGATCACCAATGTAAGGGACATTCTTCCCACTGATCACCAATGTAAGGAACATTCTTCCCACTGATCACCAATGTAAGGGACATTCTTCTCACTGATCACCAATGTAAGGGACATTCTTCTCACTGATCACCAATGTAAGGGACATTCTTCTCACTGATCACCAATGTAAGGGACATTCTTCCCACTGATCACCAATGTAAGGAACATTCTTCCCACTGATCACCAATGTAAGGAACATTCTTCCCACTGATCACCAATGTAAGGAACATTCTTCTCACTGATCACCAATGTAAGGAACATTCTTCTCACTGATCACCAATGTAAGGAACATTCTTCTCACTGATCACCAATGTAAGGAACATTCTTCCCACTGATCACCAATGTAAGGGACATTCTTCTCACTGATCACCAATGTAAGGGACATTCTTCCCACTGATCACCAATGTAAGGAACATTCTTCTCACTGATCACCAATGTAAGGGACATTCTTCCCACTGATCACCAATGTAAGAGACATTCTTCCCACTGATCACCAATGTAAGGAACACTCTTCTCACTGATCACCAATGTAAGGGACATTCTTCTCACTGATCACCAATGTAAGGGACATTCTTCCCACTGATCACCAATGTAAGGGACATTCTTCTCACTGATCACCAATGTAAGGGACATTCTTCTCACTGATCACCAATGTAAGGGACATTCTTCTCACTGATCACCAATGTAAGGGACATTCTTCTCACTGATCACCAATGTAAGGGACATTCTTCTCACTGATCACCAATGTAAGGGACATTCTTCCCACTGATCACCAATGTAAGGGACATTCTTCTCACTGATCACCAATGTAAGGAACATTCTTCTCACTGATCACCAATGTAAGGGACATTCTTCCCACTGATCACCAATGTAAGGGACATTCTTCTCACTGATCACCAATGTAAGGGACATTCTTCCCACTGATCACCAATGTAAGGGACATTCTTCTCACTGATCACCAATGTAAGGGACATTCTTCTCACTGATCACCAATGTAAGGAACATTCTTCTCACTGATCACCAATGTAAGGGACATTCTTCCCACTGATCACCAATGTAAGGAACATTCTTCTCACTGATCACCAATGTAAGGGACATTCTTCTCACTGATCACCAATGTAAGGAACATTCTTCTCACTGATCACCAATGTAAGGGACATTCTTCCCACTGATCACCAATGTAAGGGACATTCTTCTCACTGATCACCAATGTAAGGGACATTCTTCCCACTGATCACCAATGTAAGGGACATTCTTCTCACTGATCACCAATGTAAGGGACATTCTTCTCACTGATCACCAATGTAAGGGACATTCTTCCCACTGATCACCAATGTAAGGAACATTCTTCCCACTGATCACCAATGTAAGGGACATTCTTCCCACTGATCACCAATGTAAGGAACATTCTTCTCACTGATCACCAATGTAAGGGACATTCTTCCCACTGATCACCAATGTAAGGGACATTCTTCCCACTGATCACCAATGTAAGGAACATTCTTCCCACTGATCACCAATGTAAGGGACATTCTTCCCACTGATCACCAATGTAAGGGACATTCTTCTCACTGATCACCAATGTAAGGGACATTCTTCTCACTGATCACCAATGTAAGGGACATTCTTCCCACTGATCACCAATGTAAGGAACATTCTTCCCACTGATCACCAATGTAAGGGACATTCTTCCCACTGATCACCAATGTAAGGGACATTCTTCTCACTGATCACCAATGTAAGGGACATTCTTCTCACTGATCACCAATGTAAGGAACATTCTTCTCACTGATCACCAATGTAAGGAACATTCTTCCCACTGATCACCAATGTAAGGAACATTCTTCTCACTGATCACCAATGTAAGGAACATTCTTCTCACTGATCACCAATGTAAGGAACATTCTTCCCACTGATCACCAATGTAAGGAACATTCTTCTCACTGATCACCAATGTAAGGAACATTCTTCTCACTGATCACCAATGTAAGGAACATTCTTCCCACTGATCACCAATGTAAGGGACATTCTTCCCACTGATCACCAATGTAAGGAACATTCTTCTCACTGATCACCAATGTAAGGGACATTCTTCCCACTGATCACCAATGTAAGGAACATTCTTCCCACTGATCACCAATGTAAGGGACATTCTTCTCACTGATCACCAATGTAAGGGACATTCTTCCCACTGATCACCAATGTAAGGGACATTCTTCCCACTGATCACCAATGTAAGGGACATTCTTCCCACTGATCACCAATGTAAGGGACATTCTTCTCACTGATCACCAATGCAAGGGACATTCTTCTCACTGATCACCAATGTAAGGGACATTCTTCTCACTGATCACCAATGCAAGGGACATTCTTCCCACTGATCACCAATGTAAGGGACATTCTTCTCACTGATCACCAATGTAAGGGACATTCTTCCCACTGATCACCAATGTAAGGGACATTCTTCTCACTGATCACCAATGTAAGGGACATTCTTCCCACTGATCACCAATGTAAGGGACATTCTTCTCACTGATCACCAATGTAAGGAACATTCTTCTCACTGATCACCAATGTAAGGGACATTCTTCTCACTGATCACCAATGTAAGGGACATTCTTCCCACTGATCACCAATGTAAGGGACATTCTTCTCACTGATCACCAATGTAAGGGACATTCTTCCCACTGATCACCAATGTAAGGAACATTCTTCTCACTGATCACCAATGTAAGGAACAATCTTCTCACTGATCACCAATGTAAGGGACATTCTTCTCACTGATCACCAATGTAAGGAACATTCTTCTCACTGATCACCAATGTAAGGGACATTCTTCCCACTGATCACCAATGTAAGGAACATTCTTCTCACTGATCACCAATGTAAGGGACATTCTTCTCACTGATCGCCAATGTAAGGGATATTCTTCTCACTGATCACCAATGTAAGGGACATTCTTCCCACTGATCACCAATGTAAGGAACATTCTTCTCACTGATCACCAATGTAAGGAACATTCTTCCCACTGATCACCAATGTAAGGGACATTCTTCTCACTGATCACCAATGTAAGGAACATTCTTCCCACTGATCACCAATGTAAGGGACATTCTTCTCACTGATCACCAATGTAAGGAACATTCTTCTCACTGATCACCAATGTAAGGAACATTCTTCCCACTGATCACCAATGTAAGGAGCATTCTTCTCACTGATCACCAATGTAAGGGACATTCTTCTCACTGATCACCAATGTAAGGGACATTCTTCCCACTGATCACCAATGTAAGGAACATTCTTCTCCCTGATCACCAATGTAAGGAACATTCTTCTCACTGATCACCAATGTAAGGGACATTCTTCCCACTGATCACCAATGTAAGGAACATTCTTCCCACTGATCACCAATGTAAGGAGCATTCTTCTCACTGATCACCAATGTAAGGGACATTCTTCCCACTGATCACCAATGTAAGGGACATTCTTCCCACTGATCACCAATGTAAGGGACATTCTTCCCACTGATCACCAATGTAAGGGACATTCTTCTCACTGATCACCAATGCAAGGGACATTCTTCTCACTGATCACCAATGTAAGGGACATTCTTCTCACTGATCACCAATGCAAGGGACATTCTTCCCACTGATCACCAATGTAAGGGACATTCTTCTCACTGATCACCAATGTAAGGGACATTCTTCCCACTGATCACCAATGTAAGGGACATTCTTCTCACTGATCACCAATGTAAGGGACATTCTTCCCACTGATCACCAATGTAAGGAACATTCTTCTCACTGATCACCAATGTAAGGAACAATCTTCTCACTGATCACCAATGTAAGGAACATTCTTCTCACTGATCACCAATGTAAGGGACATTCTTCCCACTGATCACCAATGTAAGGGACATTCTTCTCACTGATCACCAATGTAAGGGACATTCTTCTCACTGATCACCAATGTAAGGGACATTCTTCTCACTGATCACCAATGTAAGGGACATTCTTCCCACTGATCACCAATGTAAGGGACATTCTTCTCACTGATCACCAATGTAAGGAACATTCTTCTCACTGATCACCAATGTAAGGGACATTCTTCTCACTGATCACCAATGTAAGGGACATTCTTCCCACTGATCACCAATGTAAGGGACATTCTTCTCACTGATCACCAATGTAAGGGACATTCTTCCCACTGATCACCAATGTAAGGAACATTCTTCTCACTGATCACCAATGTAAGGAACAATCTTCTCACTGATCACCAATGTAAGGGACATTCTTCTCACTGATCACCAATGTAAGGAACATTCTTCTCACTGATCACCAATGTAAGGGACATTCTTCCCACTGATCACCAATGTAAGGGACATTCTTCTCACTGATCACCAATGTAAGGGACATTCTTCTCACTGATCACCAATGTAAGGGGCATTCTTCTCACTGATCACCAATGTAAGGAACATTCTTCTCACTGATCACCAATGTAAGGGACATTCTTCTCACTGATCACCAATGTAAGGGACATTCTTCTCACTGATCACCAATGTAAGGGACATTCTTCTCACTGATCACCAATGTAAGGAACATTCTTCCCACTGATCACCAATGTAAGGAACATTCTTCTCACTGATCACCAATGTAAGGGACATTCTTCCCACTGATCACCAATGTAAGGAACATTCTTCTCACTGATCACCAATGTAAGGAACATTCTTCCCACTGATCACCAATGTAAGGGACATTCTTCTCACTGATCACCAATGTAAGGAACATTCTTCCCACTGATCACCAATGTAAGGGACATTCTTCTCACTGATCACCAATGTAAGGGACATTCTTCTCACTGATCACCAATGTAAGGGACATTCTTCTCACTGATCACCAATGTAAGGGACATTCTTCTCACTGATCACCAATGTAAGGGACATTCTTCTCACTGATCACCAATGTAAGGAACATTCTTCTCACTGATCACCAATGTAAGGAACATTCTTCCCACTGATCACCAATGTAAGGAGCATTCTTCTCACTGATCACCAATGTAAGGGACATTCTTCTCACTGATCACCAATGTAAGGGACATTCTTCCCACTGATCACCAATGTAAGGAACATTCTTCTCCCTGATCACCAATGTAAGGAACATTCTTCTCACTGATCACCAATGTAAGGAACATTCTTCCCACTGATCACCAATGTAAGGGACATTCTTCCCACTGATCACCAATGTAAGGGACATTCTTCCCACTGATCACCAATGTAAGGAACATTCTTCCCACTGATCACCAATGTAAGGGACATTCTTCCCACTGATCACCAATGTAAGGGACATTCTTCCCACTGATCACCAATGTAAGGGACATTCTTCCCACTGATCACCAATGTAAGGGACATTCTTCTCACTGATCACCAATGTAAGGGACATTCTTCTCACTGATCACCAATGTAAGGGACATTCTTCTCACTCTTCTGGATAATGTTTGCAGATGATGTCGGGCTGATAACATGTAAATTATTTTTCTGGCCGGAGTTTCTCGTTTTGTAGACAGAACGGGGGGTAAAGTTTCGGGGCCACGAAGGTCACAATTCAATAAACAGAACAGTTAGTGAATATTTAATTTCGGATTTCATAAACGTGAAAAACAATGAACTTGGAATAAAAAGGCTGAAAACTTTTACAAAATAAAAATGATTAAATGAGATGAAAACCCTCACTGGACAACATTTGTTGCCCCTTATTAGCCCCCTTGTGATAGCAAAAAAGTATATGAAAAAAAATGCAAAAACATGTATAAATTAAAAAAAAAAATGTTAAAAAGTGCAAACTCCATGGACCACTTTGTCCCTTTCCTGCCGTTACTTCCCTGTGTTTCTATATAATATATAAATAAATAACAATATATAATAAGATATAAATAAATAAATAATAATATATAATAAGATATAAATAAATAAATAAATAAATAAATAATAAGATATAAAAAGATATAAATAAATAATAATATATAATAAGATATAAATAAATAATGATACATAATAAGATATAAATAAATAATAATATATAATAAGATATAAATAAATAAATAATAATATATAATAAGATATAAATAAATAAATAATAATATATAATAAGATATAAATAAATAATAATATATAATAAGAAATAAATAAATAATAATATATAATAAGATATAAATACATAATAATATATAATAAGATATAAATAAATAAATAAATAAATAAATAAATAATGATATATAATAAGATATAAATAAATAAATAAATAAATAATGATATATAATCAGAAAGAAAGAAAGAAATACTAATATATAATAAGATATAAATAAATACTAATATATAATAAGATATAAATAAATAATGATACATAATAAGATATAAATAAATAATAATATATAATAAGATATAAATAAATAAATAATAATATATAATAAGATATAAATAAATAATAATATATAATAAGAAATAAATAAATAATAATACATAATAAGATATAAATACATAATAAGATATAAATAAATAAATAAATAATGATATATAATTAGATATAAATAAATAAATAATGATATATAATCAGAAAGAAAGAAAGAAATACTAATATATAATAATAAATAAATAAATAAATAAATAAATAATAATATATAATAAGATATAAATACATAATAATATATAATAAGATATAAATAAATAAATAAATAATGATATATAATAAGATATAAATAATGATATATAATCAGAAAGAAATACTAATATATAATAAGATATAAATAAATACTAATATATAATAAGATATAAATAAATAATGATACATAATAAGAAATAAATAAATAATAATATATAATAAGATATAAATAAATAAATAATAATATATAGTTAGATATAAATAAATAATAATATATAATAATAATAAATAAATAAATAATAATATATAATAAGATATAAATACATAATAATATATAATAAGATATAAATAAATAAATAAATAAATAATGATATATAATAAGATATAAATAAATAAATAATGATATATAATCAGAAAGAAAGAAAGAAATACTAATATATAATAAGATATAAATAAATAATAATATATAATAAGATATAAATAAATAAATGATAATATATAATAAGATATAAATAAATAATATATATTAAGATATAAATAAATAAATAAATAATAAGATATAATAAGATATAAATAAATAAACACATAATAAGATATAAATACTATAAAATAAATAAAGATAATAAAACATTTTTTTGAGTGAGAGCAATAATTCTGGGGTAATTCACAGTTGATTTTAAACTAGTGACCTCTAAAGGCTTTTAAAGTGTCACCCATGGAGATTTTTTTTTTTTTTTTTTTGCGATTCCACGGGCATATACACATATAAGACTTGACATGTTTTGTATCAATTTACTCGATGCAACCCCCTCTTTTATATTTTAGCAAAAAAAAAAAATTGGGTATAATGGTTTTTTTTGCACTAAAATCCGTTTTCATGTATTAATTTTTTTCCCCATTAAACATTGATAAATAACTGCAAAAATAGTGTGCAACTTAACCATTTAAGTACTGAGCCTGTTTTTTAGACTCGCTGCTTACACGTTAAAAACACGTTTTTTTTTTTGCTAGAAAATTACTTAGAACCCCCAAACATTATACATTTTTTTCTAACACCCTAGAGAATAAAATGGCGGTCATTGTAATACTTTTTTGTATACTGTATTTGCGCAGCGGTCTCACAAACGCACTTTTTTGGGGGGAAAAAATCTATTTTTTTTTATAAAAAAATAAGACAACAGTAAAGTTAGCCCAATTTTTTATTTTTTATATTGTGAAATATAATGTTACGCCAAGTGAATTGATACCCAACATGTCACGCTTCAAAAATTGCGTCCGCTCGTGGAATGGTGACAAACTTTTACCCTTAAAAATCTCCAAAAAAAAATTAAAATCGCTATCGGCCCACCGGGAAACTCCCGGTAGTCCCGATGGCCACTACATGCCTGCCCAGAGCTGTAAGGTAAGTGCTAACTCTGTTTTGTACTCTATGTGGCTCTAACTTTGCCATCCCTGCTGTCAGGTGATTGCCGGCGGCACCCTGCTGGATACTTACTGTGGGCGGAAGTCTCCTGGAACTCTGAAGACCCTGAGCAACAAGGTGGACATTCTGTTCCACACCGATGACTCCGGCGACAGCAAAGGGTGGAAGCTGCACTACACGACCAAAGGTAAGAGCGGGCGCTGTGCCATCCGTCCTTCAGCCTCACACTTATCATTGTATTAAAGCTAAATGTCCCCACAGGGCACCAGCTACCAGAGCCACGTCCTGCCTTTATTGGCTTCAAGAACGCTTTGCCGAAAACTTTGCCGAAACTTGTAAATGCTTTATGTGCCCACGACTCTTCTTAATTGTTAATTGTGTGTATGGCCGGGAGGGATGGGCCAAACTGAGAGTTTTCATTTCCCCCCAAACTTGGAAAAAAATTGGGAGATTTTTTCCAGTTTGGTGAATTGGATTCAACGTAGAAGGAAAAAAATGAAGGTCGTTTTTGGTGGCTTTTATGGGCTCATTTACACGTCCTGAACTGGTGAAGTTTACTGGGAATACCCGAGGCTGGAGATCCCGGCGCTCAGTCTGTAGAACTCAATGACGGGCTAAATGAAGCTGGCGCTGCCTGCAGCTGAAAGCATATATCTGCGTATCCAGCATTTACCCGCCGCTAGGGGCATATGTTCAATCCTGGACACAGGAGGCAGGTTAATCTAGTGCCAGTGGCGGCTGGGGCTCAAATTTTTTGGGGGGCGCAAACAAACTGAAAGAAACATCAATTGCAGCCACTGTGCCCATAAAACACAGCTACTGTGCCCATAAAACACAGCTACTGTGCCATCAATTGCCACCACTATGCCATCAAATGCAGCCACTGTGCCCATCAAACGCAGCCACTGTGCCCATCAAACGCAGCCACTGTGCCCATCAAACGCAGCCACTGTGCCATCAATTGCCACCACTATGCCATCAAATGCAGCCACTGTGCCCATCAAACGCAGCCACTGTGCCATCAATTGCCACCACTGTGCCCATCAAATGCAGCCACTGTGCCCATCAAACGCAGCCACTGTGCCATCAATTGCCACCACTATGCCATCAAATGCAGCCACTGTGCCCATCAAACGCCGCCACTGTGCCCATCAAACGCCGCCACTGTGCCATCAAATGCAGCTACTGTACCTATCAATTGCTGACACTATGCCCATCAATTGCCACCACTATGCCATCAATTTCCGCCACTGTGCCCATCAAATACAGCCACTGTGCCCATCAAACGCAGCCACTGTGCCATCAAATGGAGCTACTGTACCTATCAATTGCTGACACTGTGCCCCATCAAATACAGCCAGCCTGAATCCCCCCCTCACCCGGCACTTACCTTGTCTCGGTGGGGCAGCAGGTCACGGCGGCGAGCGGTGTCCTCCACACTCCTCGATCTCTTCTCCCACCCTCTGTTCCTGTCCTCTTCTATGATTGGACGCCTGATAGGCGGCGTCCAATCACAGAGCCTGCCGTTTCAGCCTATCAGGTGACAGGTTACAGACCCGAGCACCTGATTTGCTGAGAGGAGGTTCAGTGTTAGGAAAGCGATTAATTTGCTTTCCTAACTCAACGCTGAATGAGCAGCGAGCGCTTGGCATGGCGCCCGCTTTTCACTGTTTTGGACGGCTCTAATCAGATGCTTACAAAAAAATACCCCCGCCGCTGTAATTCAGGTGCCCGGCGCCCGACAAGGGGCTGGACACCTGAATAGGGGGCGGCAGCGGCAGCGGAGACCATAGATAGATTTATTCATTGCATGAATCTATCTATTGATGAAAGAGCGGTGCCAGGAGAGAGGGGGCAGCGGTGGCGCCGTGTGCCCCTTTTGGATGCACCGCCACTGTTTAGTGCCCAGGGCAAGGATGCAGAACTGCACCCCTTCCCCCAATGTTAATGCAATGCCGTAGAATGGGTTTACTGCCCTGTGTCCATTCTCTGCCCCCTTGTTCTGCTGTGCCCAGGGCAGCTGTCCCTCCAGCTCACCCCTTGTCCCGGCCCTGTCACAGGGTCAGACATTTATCCCCAGCCGCAGTCAACTGCTGGTTGTGTCTACAGAAATGTAAAGTTTTTCAGCTTCACCTTTACTCTTCCAGACCTGACATACACATTCTGCATAGGGTGACCACGTGTCCCGGATTGCCCGGGACAGTCCCGCATTTTGCAGGTGTGTCCCGGGTACATTCATTCCAGGACAATACAGTGTCCCGGAATGAACCTGACGCAGCCACCCCCCAGAGCCAATCTCATGCCCCCAAAAAAGGCCGCTACATCACCGCTTTACTCACTGACAGTACTTGTCCTGCCCGGGAATGCCTGGAGGAGCACAGTCCCCGCCCCCTGCTTGTGATTGGAGAAATCATAAATCCCGCCTCTTGTGTCCAATCAATGATTCGTTACAGCACAAGCTGATTTTTGGGAAGGGAGGGTGTCCCTGAATGGTAGTTTGCAAATGTGGTCACCCTAATTCTGCACAGTGCAAGTCCAACAGCAGGATAGCCATCTAGCTCCTCCATTAAACCTTCACTCTAGGTCCCCCAGGTTGGTGTTCCATCAGAGCCTGTTATGGGCCTAACCCCAAAGGGTTCATTTCCAAAGGCCACAGGCTTACTTTGACCTCATACAAGGAAATTGAGGGTGCTTCTTCAGGCTCTTATATGCCGGCAACCACTGGGAGTGCAGGCGGGAAAAGAACTTGCCTCAGCTCCATAGAAGTCATGCCCCCCCCCCCCTATAGGTGGGTTCTCCATCAGAGCCTGCTACGGGCCTACCCCAAAGGGTTTATTTCCAAAGGCCACAAACTTACTTTGACCCCATACCAAGGAAATTGAGGGTGCTTCTTATATTTCGGCAACCGCTGGGAGTGCAGGCAGGGAAAGAACTCTTCTCAGCTCCATAGAAGTCACAGTCCCCCCCATAGGTGGATTCTTCATCAAAGCCTGTTATGGGCCTAACTCCAAATTGTTTATTTCCAAAGGCCACAGGCTTACTTTGACCTCATACAAGGAAATTGAGAGTGCTGCTTCAGGCTTTAGTAGATCCTTATATGCCGGCAACCGCTGGGAGTGCAGGCAGGGAAAGAACTTGTCTCAGCTCCATAGAAGTCAATGAAGAAGGAAAAGAAGTCCCAGGAGCCGCACATCACACAACACCTTCATGTAAAGACCTGCAGTAGCCTCAGCTTAGACTCCGTCCAGGACACGCCCCCAACATGTTTCGTGCAACTTCCACTCTTTGTGTG
Source organism: Rana temporaria (assembly GCF_905171775.1). Taxonomy (NCBI): domain Eukaryota; kingdom Metazoa; phylum Chordata; class Amphibia; order Anura; family Ranidae; genus Rana; species Rana temporaria. The sequence goes on from NC_053496.1 coordinate 2,530,636, forward strand.
AGGGTTTCGTGTGATGTGCGACTTCTTTACTTCTTCACAAGCTTACTTGTAAGTATACCTGGATGTCCCCTCCTCCCTTTCTCCTCTCCTCCAGCTGTCGGCAACCTCCTGCTCTGAAATCAAATAAGCCACGGGAGGGAAAGGGGCATGTAAACTGTGTTCCCATTGGCTGAGGAGGATGTACAGAGGCGGAGCAGCTATAGCCTCGTGATTTTGACAGCAAAATGATGTTGGCAAGGGATGTTTCAGGGACAGATGTAAAAAAACACAGAGTTTAACACACTGTCCCTGGTTTTACTGAGGCTGGCCACCCTGATGAGGCCCCCTATTGGCATGGGGCCCTTGGCCCGTGCCCGAATGGTCAGTCCTCCCCTGCCTGGGGTAGTCTTTTCCCATAACCCTCTGCCCTAGGCTCCTCCTGCCCCATAATATATAGAGCTGACTAACTTCACCCACCCTGGGGAGGGGCCTTGCTAGAAAAAGGATATTAACCCCTGCTTACAAAAAGGAACATCAATAAAAATAAAAGAAATACCAAAAACAAAGAGCACTTGATTTAACCACTTCCCGCCAGTAGGATGTCATATGATGTCCTTCACCTGCAGTCTTCTGGGACACATCACAGGTCCCAAAAGACTACAGGATTGTGAAGGATATGTCAGTGTAAATCTCCCTGCTTGGTTAAATTGTGGGTTAGAGGTAAAATGGATTCATGTGTTACAAGCTATTGACATGTTAATGACCCGTCTGCAGCTAGCTCCTTATTTCAAAGGGATGTTAATCCTGTTTACTGTGATTAGAGGTGACTCATGTTATGTATTCTGATTGCTTCATTATGCGGTGCCAGGCTGCCCAGCTAATGTGTTCTGTACACCTTTTAATTAACTTCCCTGATGTCATTATTTAAAGAAAATGTGTCTCAGGTCGGCTTCGAATTGTCTGGCTATATTCTGTATGAGAAACTCCAGAGTGGGTGAAAAGGGGGTGGAGCTCCCATTGTTCCTTGATTAAGGATTTAGCTTGTAAAACTGTATTTATAACCAGCAGCAAGCTGCCAATAAATCAGTCTTGGTTCCAGCATTCAGTCTTGACTCATGTGTGGAGGATCCTGTGATGTTCTTGTATGGAGAGGAGGGAATGCTTGACGGGGATATCATACCGATACCGTCACAATTGGTTGGCAGCAGCGGGATCTTCCCTTCTACTCTCCCTTACACCAGGACTCCAAGCAGACACTGGGAACAGTGAATGGAAGGCTGCTACACCCTGCTTAAAAGAAATACACTGAAAGAACTACTGGAAGTTCGTGGAAGGATTGCTAGCAACAAAACCAAGCGGGTCATCATAGCAGAATTAATGGAGCTAGACCAGGAGAACGTGATTGCAGCAACGCCAGCAGTACAAGAGATGGAGACACCAGTGATTCAGGAGGAGGAATCACCAGCCAACAAGCTAATGAGAGAGAAGCTAGCGTGGTTCGGCCCGAACCCAACGCCGGATGTGGTGCTGAAAGTGATGGACCTGTTAGCGAAGGAGGATAAACACATAAGAGACGCAGAACTACAGAAGGATAAACAAATAAGAGACGCAGAGCTACAGTTAAAACTGGCAGCAGTCCAACAAGCAGCCGCACATTCTCCAAACAGTGAGTACAGCACAGCAGACGCAAGGAAGATTCCGTTTAGCGCTTTTAAAGCTTTTGATGAAAAGGACTGTGAGATTGATAACTACCTGGCGGATTTTGAGCGACAATGTAACCTGCACCGAATAGCTAGAGGAGACTGGGTTGCAATATTGTCAGGCAAACTGTCAGGCAAAGCTTCTGATGCTTTCCGGACCGTGCCAGATCAGGATATCCATAGCTACGCCAGGGTTAAAGAAGCGCTCCTGGCTCGTTATGCAGTAACCCCAGAGTCCCACCGACAGAAGTTCAGGGACTCACGCAAAACCACGAAAGACTCTTACGCGGAATGGGCATGCCAGTTGTCCCTGTCGGCCTCTAACTGGGTTAACAGCAGCCAGGCCACCACCGCAGAGGACATTTTGCAACTAATGCTCCTGGAGCAATTTTACAATCACATCCAGACGGACGTCAAAGATTGGGTGAGAGATCGCAGGCCCATGACTCTACCAGAGGCCGCGAAGTTGGCGGATGAATATGCGGATACTCGCAAGACAAACCAGGTCACACCACGGGTACAACCTCCACGACCAACGGCGCCCTCACACCCACCAGCCACTAGATACCAACCGCCTAACAGACCGATGACATCTAGCCCTCGCTACCCACGCCAGGAGGACAACGAACAACGCTGCTTCCGGTGCAAACAGTTGGGTCACTTCAAGCAGAATTGCCCCATGAATGACAACACCAGGTCAAATTGGTCTCAACCTGGGTACCGCCCACCAGCAGCAGCCCATTGTGTAGACTCGGCTTGGGATCCCCAGGAGCTGGGTCAGGAAGAACCATTGGGCACCCCTTACGAAGCCCTCATGGTACAATCTGTTATTACGGACAACAGGGAACACCATTGTCAGCTGGTCATGGGCGACAGCCATGAGCCGGAGGGGCCCTGGAGGGAGCTGGGCAGAAAGAGGCACCGCCAGCTACCCTCCAAGAAGAAGAGGTCCTGGAAGTCATATAACAAGTGGACCTGGGAGGAGAAAAAGCGACTGGAGGAGATGGAATCGCAGCGGGCGCCCCAGATGCGGGCCGAGATGTTCGCCAAGGGCCCACCGGTGGCCCCTTACACCACCACCCAGTTCCTGATGATGAAGGACCACGTGGAAAGCCTGCAGGACATGAGCAAGCAGGAGCTGATCCGTGAATACATGGAGCTGGAGGAGTGCATAAGCCGCATGGAGGAGGAGAACAACCACCTGAGGTCACAGCAGGCTGACCCCCCCAGGCTCCATGAACTGGAGATGGAGCTGGAGAAGCTCCAAGAGGAGAACCGGCGGCTGCGGAGGGAGCAGGGGGTGGCTGACCTTATGGGGCTCTGATTCCCCCCCCCCCCCCCGGACTCTGAGCACCAGTGCTACAGCATTTCAACAAATATAACTTTTCCTTTTTATGAATCTCCTGTGATTGTCACTTCAGAGCCATAACCTGCCCCTCCCATAGCGGGACACCTAGACGGCGGCGCACAGACCCATTCGCCGTCTTCACACTGACTTCTGGTGACTCTGCAGATCGCACAAAGACTTGGGGACTGACCGGCGTGTGATCTGACGACCCGGTGGCATACCTGAGTCGGAAGCAGTTACCATTGGAGGTCAGTCACGCCAAACGGAGTTAACCTCGGACTAAAAGCTCTGAACCCGTCAACCCTACTGGACCAGGGAAGGTCCAACCGGGTTTGCCGGAGCAGGGAGAAAAAGGGGGGGCCATTGTGAAGGATATGTCAGTGTAAATCTCCCTGCTTGGTTAAATTGTGGGTTAGAGGTAAAATGGATTCATGTGTTACAAGCTATTGACATGTTAATGACCCGTCTGCAGCTAGCTCCTTATTTCAAAGGGATGTTAAACCTGTTTACTGTGATTAGAGGTGACTCATGTTATGTATTCTGATTGCTTCATTATGCGGTGCCAGGCTGCCCAGCTAATGTGTTCTGTACACCTTGTAATTAACTTCCCTGATGTCATTATTTAAAGAAAAGGTGTCTCAGGTCGGCTCCGAATTGTCTGGCTATATTCTGTATGAGAAACTCCAGAGTGGGTGAAAAGGGGGTGGAGCTCCCATTGTTCCTTGATTAAGGATTTAGCTTGTAAAACTGTATTTATAACCAGCAGCAAGCTGCCAATAAATCAGTCTTGGTTCCAGCATTCAGTCTTGACTCATGTGTGGAGGATCCTGTGATGTTCTTGTATGGAGAGGAGGGAATACTTGACGGGGATATCATACCGATACCGTCACAAGGATCATTCATGACACACAGCACAGTAGGAGGTTTCACTTCTTGTTTCTCTTACTTGCTATGCCGGGTTTAAGAATTAATGGTCATCACTGGATCCATGGACAGGTATGTGTCACATACAAGTTCCCCCCCCCCCATTTGGATCAGGGATGCACCACAGGGTAGTGAACCCTATGGTCAACTGCTGCAAATAGAGAGGAAGCGTGAACCCAAGATCGCCCAGGGCATGGAGTCTAAGACCCAGCTTTGTGTTCACCAGAGCCTCTAGTGGTGAGGATGGCCTTCACCGCAGCTGAATCCAGGTCACGACCCCTGGGATCCCCTAGGTCACGCTCCGGAGGGAGAGAGGGGACGCAGCAAGCAGGACAAGCAGTAGTGATGGGTAAGCCAAGGTCAGGGCAACAGGCAGACAAGGGTAACCGAGGGACAGGCAAAAGGTCAGGATCACAGGCAAACAGTCAGGGATGAGCCAAAAACGGTACACAGGAAGATAATCGTAGCACACTGCAGACAGGAACTAAAGCTGACAACACTGTTGAACATCAAAGCAGACTAGCAGTGCAGTGGTTAATATAGGCTTCCTGGGATGGCCTAGGGTGGAGCCATACAGGGAGGAAGGTGATAAAAGACAGTCAGAAGGAGGGTCAGGCCTCTAATGAACACATGGAGATCAGGTAAGCTGCCAGACTTTATTGCATATCCATGACACTTATACCGTGTTTCCCCATAAATAAGACATTCCCCCCGAAAAAAAGACCTAACATTATTTTCCAAGAGGGCTGAAATATAAGCCCTGCCCCGAAAATAAGCCCTACTGTGTCTTTTGTTGCCAAAATTAATATAAGACCCGGGTTTATTTTTGGGGAAACACGGTATTAAAAGGCAGCAGCTACCGTATTTGTAGCTGCTAACTTTAATTTTTTTTTGGGGGGGGGGGAAGCCTGGAGCTCCTCTTTAAGTAGCCCCAAGTCTGATTGTCTGATTCCCCAAAAAAGGTAAATGTTAAGAAAATATCCTTTGTAACCTATAGCAATGCGGCTCCGATAACTAAAATCTCACTTCTTGCCCTACAGCTGTCAAATGTCCAACGCCCTTCACCCGGGATACATTTTCCACAATCAGTCCTGTGCAGAGGGAGTATCAGATGAGAGATTACATCGTGGTGTCGTGCAAAACAGGATATCAGCTGATGGAGGTCAGTATAACCATTGGGAATGGAAACGTCCTGGAGATCTGTCTGGTCGGGGATTGTGTTGGGATTTCACGGCATGCACTGGATAACTCCAACATGGAAGTTGTAATGACAAGGGCCCAGATTCACAAAGACTTACGACGCCGTCGTAAGTCCGAATGGTCGCTGTCATATCTATGCGCCTGATTCATAGAATCAGTTACGCATAGATTTGGCCAAGATACGAGCGGCGTAAGTCTCCTATGCCATCGTATCTTGGGTTGCAATAATTACGCTGGCCGCTAGGTGGCGCTTCCTTGATTTCCGCGTTGAATATGTAAATGAGCAAGATACGCCGATTCACGAACGTACGTACGCCCGTCGCAATTAGTTACGCCGTTTACGTAAGACATACGCCGGCGTAAAGATAAAGCTGGTCTCTAGGTGGCGCAGCCCATGCAAAGTATGGACGTCGGAACAAGCGTATCTTTTTACGTCGTTTGCGCAAGTCGTACGCGAATAGGGCTGTGCGTAAATTACGTTCACGTCACAGGCATTGAGCCGACGTATCTTTGGGCGTAAATACCATGCATCTACATGGGGTCAAGCCTCATTTAAATACAACACGCCCCCTGCAGCCTACTTTGAATTACGCGTGCTTACACCTGCCTATTTACACTATGCCGCCGTAACTTAGGAGGCAAGTGCTTTGTGAATACAGCACTTGCCTCTCTAAGTTGCGGCGGCGTAGCGTAAATACGGTACGCTACGCCCACGCAACGTAGATTGGCCGTACGTGAATCTAGGCCAAGGTCTACTCCATCTAATAGTGTTAAGTCGTTCTAACTCGGGTTGTCCCGATACCACTTTTTTAAGACCGAGTACAGGTACTGATACTTTTCTTCAAGTATTCGCCAATACCAATTACTGATACTTTTTTTTTTTAATCTCACATGTGGCACATGTGTTAGTAGTTTTTTTATTTCTTTTTTACAATTTTGTTTTTTACAATTTCTTTTTTTAAAGGGGGGGGGGTGGACAGTGTCAGTGTGTTTTTTATTTATTTTTTTATTATTTTTTACAATTTTTTTTTATTATTATTTATTGCAATTCTTTCTTTATTTTTTTATCAGTTGGGGGGGCTTTGGTGAGATATCAGGGGTCTTAACAGACCTCTGACATCTCCCCTTTAAGACAGGGAAAGGGACTAAGGACACAAATTTCCCAGTCCCTTTCTCAGCAGCCTCTGCTGCACTGAAAATGAATGGAGAGAAGACAGCAGCTCCTCCCCATTCATAAACTGAAACATTATAATTACAGATTACAATGTTTTAGTTATGTGAATGGACAGAGTCAGTGATCTCTGTACATTCGGAAAAGGTAGGAGCCGGATTTACCCCATGAAGACATGGTTTGACCAATTTGGTGTGGAGGAACTTGAGTGGCCTTAACGGAGCCCTGACCTCAACCCTACTGAATACATTTGCGATGAATTGGAACGTCAACTGTGAGCCAGGTTTTCTCATCCAAAATCAGTACCTGACCTCACAAATTGGCACAAATTCCCACAGATACCCTCCAAAATTTTGTGGAAAGCCTTCCTAGAAAAATGGAGGATTTGATAGCATGGTTTGACCAGTTTGGTGTGGAGGGACTCAAGTGTCCTGCACAGAGCCCTGACCTCATCCCTACAGAACACTTTAGAGATGAATTGAAACTCCAATGGCGAGCTAAGTTTTCTCATCCAACATCAGTACCCAACCAACCAACCAATTGGGCACAGATTCCTAAACACACCCTCCAAAATATTGTGGAAGCCTTCCCAGAAGATTGGAGGCTGGTAAAGCCACTGTGGGGAGCAACTCCATATTAATGGCCATCGTTTTTTTTTTGGAATGGGATGTCTAACAAAGATGTAATGGTCAGGTGGTCACAAAAATTTGGCCATAACCTGTATAGTAAGAGAAGTGACGATTGCTTAGTGCCCACATAAAGTAGTATGTAGAGTAGAGTTGTGACTGAGGTACAAGGAGTGGCGCTCTCTGTCATTGTGTTGGTGGGAGGGATTGAGGCCGATGGTCGAGAGTTGTTCTTAAAGGATGCTTTGTGTTCTGTTGAAAATTGGGTTCCATCGGTGGTGGGTCTTTCAGAAGGAGAGCGCGGTATTGCTGGAGGTGTTGGGAGAGGCCCGTAGTATGGGAATGAAAACTGTTCGAAATTCGCCAGGTCAGCCGGAGTAAGCGTAGAGACCATATAAACTTGCCATCTGTAGCAGAAATGTGTTTTGGCAGTATCGTGCGAGAAGTTTGTGTTGAGTCTGTCCTTAAAAAGTAGCAGCAGGAGGTCTCTTTTGACTTGTAACATTTTTGGGGGGAACGTTGGATATCCAATTTTTCAAGATGGATCTCCTGGCGAGTAGGGGACATATCAAAGACCAGTCTTTATAAGGAGGGGTAGCATTGGGGGACCATGGCAGCAACTGAGGGTCCCACTGGCCGGACGATGAGGAGCAAGGGGTCTTTGGGTAAGAGTTTGGTCTTAACCAGATCAAATGAGATGTTGGGAGGCTTCCAGGATTGGGCTACTGCAATGAACACAAAAGAGATCAATCTCCATACATGTCTTAGAGCCTCTAGAATTGGTTGGCCCAACAGAGCTTGTTGTTGGATCTTTTTTAAGATTTGCACCCTTCAATGAGTATATAAAATTGTATACTCAAATTCAAAATCTGCAAAGTTTTGGTCAGTCCCACCAAATATGGAGGAACGAGCCTTCCTGTGGTGCCTGATTTCTAAATTTGAGAAGGAAATGAAACTGGAACGAGTGCTAAAACTCAGGGGGAAGAACGTTAGTTTGAGTGAGTTGTTGCCAAGAGAGTTTGGTTGGCCAAACTCTAGAATTGGTTGGCCAAACTCTAGAATTGGTTGGCCAAACTCTAGAATTGGTTGGCAAATTCTAGAATTGGTTGGCAAACTCTAGAATTGGTTGGCCAAACTCTAGAATTGGTTGGCCAAACTCTAGAATTGGTTGGCCAAACTCTAGAATTGGTTGGCCAAACTCTAGAATTGGTTGGCCAAACTTTCGAATTGGTTGGCCAAACTCTAGAATTTGTTGGCCCAACAGAGCTTGTTGTTGGGTCTTTTTTAAGATTTGCACCCTTCAATGAGTATATAAAATTGTACACTCAAATCGAAAATCGTCAAAGTTTTGGTCATTCCCACCAAATATGGGGGAACGAGCCTTCCCGTGGTGCCTGATTTCTAAACTTGGGAAGGAAATGAAAGTGGACTGAGTTCTAAAACTCAGGGGGAAGAACATTAGTTTGAGTGAGTTGTTGCCAAGAGAGTTTGGTTGGAAAACTCTAGAACTGGTTGGCCAAACTCTAGAATTGGTTAGCCAAACTCTTGAACTGGTTGGCAAACTCTAGAATTGGTTGGCCAAACTCTAGAATTGGTTGGCCAAACTCTTGAACTGGTTGGCAAACTCTACAATTGGTTGGCCCAACAGAGCTCGTTGTTGGGTCTTTTTTAAGATTTGCACCCGTCAATGAGTATGTAAAATTTCTACACTTAAACCCAAAATCTGCAAACTTTTGGGGAGTTCCACCAAATATGTAGGAACAAGGCCTTCCCATGCTGCCTGATTTCTAAACGTGGGAAGGAAATGAAACTGGACCGAGTGCTAAAACTCAGGGGGAGGAACATTAGTTTGAGTGAGCTTTTGCCATTGAGCTTTGCCTTTAACCAAGAAGACATCCGTGGCTTTAGCTTTATCGTACTTTTCTGTCTCCTTCTCCTGCAGAACGACAAGGAACTGAAGACCTTCACCTCCCTCTGTCAGAAGGATGGGACCTGGCACCGTCCGATGCCCCGATGTCAAAGTACGACTACCGGTTTATGGTGCTGTTGTTGTCGGTGATAGCTTTGGGCCCTGTTCACACCTTTTTAAAACGTAGATGTGTGTTGACATGCGTTTAATTCATTTTGCTGCAAAACACAAGAAGAAGCATGTAAAAGGATGCTAAAAATTGGCAACAAGTGTTCGTGCATTGCACTCTGGGACACAGCTTGGACCTGCTGGACCCTGGGACTATGCTTAACTACCAAGACAGTCCTGCAGAGTGCTGCAAAACCTCCTCTCCCTGGTGCATCAAGAGGCCACCGCCTGTGGCAAGGTTCTCATTTGCCCAGGGCAGGTGTGCCTATGACATGAACGTATGTCATCACAAATGGAAAAAATGCACAAAGTTGTAAAGTAAAGTGGAACTGGTGTCACATATACACTATATTGTCAAAGTATTGGGATGCATGCCCTTACACCAGTGTTTCTCAATTCCAGTCCTCAGGCCCCCCCAACAGGTCAGGTTTTCAGGATTTCCATTATTTTGCACAGGTGATTTGATCAGTTTCACTGCCTTAGTAATCACCACAGCCTTTTCATCGGAGGGAAATCCTGAAAACCTGACCTGTTGGGGGGGCCTGAGGACTGGAATTGAGAAACACTGCCTTACACGCACATGAACTTCAATGGCATCCCAGTCTTAGTCCGTAGGGTTCTGACCTCAACCCGATAGAACACCTTTGGGGTGAATTAGAGCGGAGACTGCGAGCCAGGCCTTCTTGTCTAACATCAGTGCCTGACCTCAAAATCGCGTTTCTGGAAGAACGTTCAAACATTCCCATAGACACACTCCTAAACCTTGTGGACAGCCTTCCCAGAAGAGTTGAAGCTGTTAGGCTGCCTTGACACTGGGGAGCGGGGGGGTGCGGAGGTGTTTTGCCGCTATTAGTTGCTTTTAACCCCCTGCTAGCGGTCCAAAAAGTGTTAAAACCACCCGCAAAGGGCCTCTGCAACGGCCCTTTGTCAGCGTTTCGGCCGCACTGCCAATTCATTTCAATGGGCAGGAGCAGTAGAGGAGCGGTGTATACACCACTCCTTCACCACTCCAAAGATGTCCTGCCAGCACATCACCTCAGTGTGAAAGCACACAATCGGAAATTTCCAACAACAAAACCGTGGATTTTTTCCAAAGGATGTTGGCTCAAACTTGTCTTGCATACACACGGTCACACAAATGTTGTTCGGAAATTCCGAACGTCAAGAACGCCGGTGACGTACAACACTACAACAAGCCGAGAAAAATGAAGTACAATGATTTTGAGCATGCGTCGAATTTGCATGGCTAATCAAGGGGAGCGGCACCATGCGCTCAGCCCATATGTGCGCCCACCCTACGCCGGCATGTGCAAGCTACGTCGGTGGGGTGTAGCCTGTTTTTAGGTACATGTTGGTTCGTGGGTCTGCTGCACACATACGCCGGCGCACATTTGCACTTACGTCTGTGTAACGTGTTATACGTCGGCGTAAGTGCTTTGTGAATCTGAGCCTTAGTGTATGTTTTTATGTTAAAGAAGTTGATTCAATACTGATATAAGGTCAGCTGTTGATCTGTTGATTCAACTTTCAATAATTATCTTTGTTTCAGAAAAGAAAAGTTGGTTGATTCTTTAGAAAGGAACATCTTTATGTTATTTTTGTCTTGTGAGCTCCTTCCCTGCATGAAGCCCGATTTGTGAGCTCCTTCCCTGCATGATGCCCGATTTGTGAGCTCCTTCCCTGCATGAAGCCCGATTTGTGAGCTCAAGTAAAGCTCAGTTGTTAGCGTTGCTTCTCATGTGAGCGCACCTGTCTGCTTGTGATTTGCTACTTATGCCTCGTACACACGGCCGGGATTCCCAACGGGAAAACTGCGATGAGAGCTTTTGGCCGGGAATCCCGGTAGTGTGTATGCTCCCTTGCAGTATTTCCGACGAGAAAACTGCGGAAAAAAAAACGCTGGCCAAAAAATAAGAACTTGCTCTCTCTTTTTTTCCTGTCGGATTCCCGACTAACTTTTTCCTGTCGGAAATCCCGAGCGTGTGTACGAGGCATAAGGTATAATGTAGAGTCTGATCACTGTGGGAGAGGAGACTGAGGAAATGATTCTTCCTGCCTGCAGCAACCTGATGACATCATCTCAGGCTAGACAAAGTCTCTGAAATTCGCTGCTGAGGTAGAAATGATACTGTTGCTGTATAAAGTGACATGTCGGGAATTTATTCATACAGACATTGAAAAAGTTACTGGAAGATCCCCTCCAAGGTGTGAATGGGGTCTTGGTTAGTGATATTGTTTATTCTTCTATCTTGTTTATGTTATTATTTTCATAGTATTTAGGGAAATACAATTTTCTGTTGTGTATAATTGGTGTCTGGGATGTGAAAGTTATGACCGGTCGGTGTCAGCACCTGACATATATGTTACGGCCTCGACATTGTTGGGCGCGCTCGGTGTTCCTGTCACAGCGAATCACTGTCAGTATTACTTCTCTCTGTTTTTTTCCAGTCGTAAGCTGTAAGAGTCCGGACGTTCTGCGCAATGGTCGGTACACCTTCCTGACCGAGGCCAACACACCGACGTACCTCGCCACCATCACCTACAGCTGTAACGAGCCGTACTACAAGATGGTGACCCAGAGAGACAGCGGTACGCACATCATGGTCAATTCTGTTATACGGGGGTTGGGGTGGAGGGGTCTACATACTGGGGACCATGCTAGTAGTGTGGTTCTCGGGGCACTCGTGTCCTAGTATGGGTTTTATTTTTCTGCCATATTTATAAAGGAGTTGAGGTAGGGGAGACATTGTGGGGTCTACATCCTGGGCACCAAAGTCTTCGGGCAATGTATTTATAAAGGGGTTTGGGTGGAGAGGACATTATGGGGTCTACATCCCGGGCACCATGTTAGTAGTGTGGGTCTCCAGGCACTCAGGTCCTGGTATAGGTTTCATTTTTCTGTCATACTAGTTTTGGAGTTTGGGTGCACGGGACATTATGGGGTCTTCATCCTGGGCACCAAGGTCTTCGGGCACTCAGGTCCTGGTATAGGTTCTATATTCCTACCATATTTATAAAGGGGTTTGGGTGGAGAGGACATTATGGGGTCTACATCCTGGGCACCATGTTAGTAGTGTGGGTCTCCAGGCACTCAGGTCCTGGTATAGGTTTAATTTTTCTGCCATACTAGTTTTGGAGTTTGGGTGCACGGGACATTATGGGGGTCTACATCTTGGGCACAATGCTAGTAGTGTGGGTCTTCGTGCACTGAGGTCCTGGTATAAATTGAAATTTTCCTGCCATATTTATAAAGGGGTTTAGGTGGAGAGGACATAATGGGGTCTATATCTTGGGCACTCAGGTCCTGGTATAGGTTTTATTTTTCTGCCAAATTTATAAAGGGGTTGGGGTGGACAGGACATTATGGTGAGGTCTACATCTTGGGCACCATGCTAGTAGTGTGGATCTCTGGGCATTCAGGTTCTGGTATAGGTTTTATATTCCTACCAAATTTATAAAGGGGTTTGAGTGGACAGGACAATATGGGGTCTACATCTTGGGCACCATGCTAGTAGTGTGGGTTTCCGGGCACTTGTGTCCTAGTGTGGTTTTATTTTTCTGCTATATTTATAAAGGGGTTGGGGTGAAGGAGACATTATGGGGTCTACATCCTGGGCACCAAGGTCTTTGGGCACTCAGGTCCTGGTATAGGTTTAATATTCCTGCCATATTAGTATCAGGGTTTGGGTGGAGAGGACATTATGGGGTCCACATCCTGGGCTCCATGATAGTAGAGTGGGTCTCCAGGCACTCATGTCCTGGTATAGGTTTGATTTTCCTGCCATATTTATAAAGGGGTTTGGGTGGAGGGGACATTATTTTTTTTTATTTTTTTGTATTATTATTATTTTTGTTGCCCTGTTGCTATCTTTGTAAGGTGACCTTGGGTTTTCTGAAAGGCGCCTATAAATAAAATGTATTATTATTATTACTATGGGGTCTACATCCTGGGTACTATGCTAGTAGAGTGGATCTTTGGGCACTCATGTCCTGGTATAGGTTTTATGTCCCTGTCATATTTATAAAGGGGGTTGAGTGGAGGGGGCATATTGAGGTCTACAACGTGGGCACCATGCTAGTGGTGTGGGTCTCCGGGGACTCATAAACCGGTATAAGTTTGTTTTTCCTTCTGTATTTCTAAAGGGGGTCGGGTGGAGAGCACATTATGGGGTCCACTTCCTGGGCTCCAAGCTTGTGGTTTGGATCTCTGGGCACTCAGGTCCTGGTATAGGTTTAATTTTCCTGCCATATTTCTAAAGGGGTTTGAGTGGAAGGGACATTATGGGGTCTACATCCTGGGCACCATGCTAGTAGTGTGAATCTCTGGGTACTTATGTCCTGATTTCATTTTTCTGCCATATTTATAAAGGAGTTCGGATGGAGAGGACATTAAGGGCACATTGCTAGTAGTGTGGGTCTCCAGGCTCTCAGGTCCTGGTACAGGTTTGATTTTCCTGCCATAGTAGTATTGGGATTTGGGTGTATGGGACATTATAGGGTCTTCATCCTGGGCACCAAGGTCTTCGGGTCCTGGTATAGGTTTTATATCCCTACCAAATTTATAAAGGGGTTTGAGTGGAGGGAACATTATGGAGTCTACATCCTGAGTGACATGCTAGTAGTGTGGGTCTCTGTGCACTCATAGACTGGTATGTTTGTTTTTCCTTCTGTATTTATAAAGGGGTTCGAGTGGAGAGGACATTATGGGGTTCACTTCCTGGGCTCCAAGCTTGTGGTTTGGATCTCTGGGCACTCAGGTCCTGGTATAGGTTTTATTTTCCTGACATATTTATAAAGGGGTTTGGGTGGAAACGACATTATTGGGTCTACATCCTGAGTACCATGCTGGTAGTGTGGATCTCTGGGGGACTCGGGTCCTGGTATAGGTTACATTTTTCTGCCATATTAGTATTGGAGTTTGGGTGCACGGGACATTATGGGGTCTTCATCCTGGGCACCAAGGTCTTCGGGCACTCAGGTCCTGGTATAGGTTTTATATTCCTACCAAATGTATAACGGGGTTTGGGTGGAGAGGACATTATGGGGTCTATGTCCTGGGCACATTTCTAGTAGTGTGGGTCTTTGGGCACACAGGTCCTGGTATAAATTTAGATTTCCCTGCCATATATATATAAGGGGTTTGGGTGGAGAGGACATTATGGGGTCTACATCCTGGGCACATTGCTAGTAGTGTGGGTCTCTGGGAATTCAGGTCCTGGTACAAGTTTGATTTTAAAGCTGTGGCTTGCTTTTACTGCCCCCATCCACCTGTGAAGGACACGCCCCTAGAGGGGATATCCCTTATATTGGAGAAATTCCTTCTCCTTTTCTGTTTTGTTTCCAGGACAGGAGGTCAAGGGAAATCTCCACAGTAGGACACACTCGGGATCTGTTGGGATCAGGTGGAACTCTTTTATGCTCCTCCCATGAATCTCCCAGCAAAAGAACCAGCCGCAAACCAATGACCCAACAATGCTTTAGTCCCCCGGACAACAAGCACAAAAAATTCCCCGGCTCACTGACGCGTTTCGCCCAAACGTGCAACTCGTCAGTACATGTAATGGCACCAACCTTGTAGGAAATAAGCTTATCAATGTGCAGGAACTCCAAGAAAAAATATAGAAGGTAGATTGGGCCAGCTTAGTTTTGGCTGCTGTTGATGCTGAAATTCTCAGTTGTATTCTGTGATGGATGCCATGTAAGCGACGACGTTCTGGGTGCTGCTGCTGCAACTTCCCATCTTGTACAGCCAGGATAGGAAGGGGGGGGCGCTCACTCAGCATCCCCTCCATTTAAAAAAAAAGTATTATTAAGGAATACAAGGTGCTCTGTGATTGGAGGAGGGTAGCTGGCAATGTTCAGCCTTCTCTCTTCTCCCCTCGTCCGATCACAGAATGCTTTGTATGCATTGAGAAGGATGCAAGACGTTTTCTGGATGGACGGGGTGCCAAGCGAGTGACCGCCTATCATCAAAGTGTTGTGCCTTACAGTTCTCTTCTACAATTCAAGTCAATGAGACGGCGCTGCTCTAATCTTTGCTAATAATGACGACCCCAGAAATTCCTCTCACCTGTACTAACGCCATAATGTTTGTATGTTCTCCAGCTGAGTTCACCTGTACAGAGGATCGGATCTGGAAGGATGTGAATGGAGGAGTCCACATTCCCATCTGTGTGCCAGGTACATTAACGGGGTACAAATCCTGCCCTGCACTGATCGGGGGGGGGGGGGGGGGTCCAGGATATACCACCATGGGTTCAAATGATACAAATGTAGCAAACTCACAATAATATTTATATCTTTTTTAAGTGGAAATCTTCTTCTTTATACTTCTCTCCAGGGGCAGCCCAGCCATTAAGGGTGCACAGGCGCCACCCCCCCCCCCCCCCCGCATCCATTCGTCCGTCCAGCCCCTTTCAGGACACAGGCACATGTATTCCAATGCAGGGAGGGGGTTTGAATCACCGAAAAGAGGCAGAGGCTCTAATAGTCTTCAATATAGGGTGGGCTCGGGTTGTAGAGAGTGCGCTCCGAGCCAACTCAGGTGTGCTACAGCAGCGAATGAATATTCACTGTTGTAACACCGATCCTCCTCCCAGCCACTCAGGAAGCTGCTGGTTTTGACACCAGTCACCCGATTGGCTGAAAGGACAGGCGATCCTATTGGATGACTAGGAGGAGGAGGAGGGGAGAAGCAGGAAGCTGCCATGGAGGAGAGGACTCGGAGCCGCTGCACCACGCTGCCCGCCACCCGCCGCCACTGATGGGGTAAGTGCCGGACCGAGCGGCACACAGCAGGTGGTTGTTTGCCTCCCCCCCCCCAAAGAAAACACCAGTCGCTGCTTCCCTCCTTCTCTCTCCTTCTTCAGTCTTCTTCTACTTTCTTTTTTCTTTTACCTCCTTTCTTCTTCTTTCTTCTTCTTTCTTTGTCTTCATTCTTCCTTTTTCTTCTTCTTCTTTCCTCTTCTTCTTTTCTCTTCTTCTTTTCTCTTCTTTAAACTTTTCCTTCCTTCTTCTTTCTCCGTATTTTACCCCTTTCTTCTTCATCCTCCCTTTTCTTTCTTTCTTTCTTCTTCCTTCATCTTTTCAGGGTTTTTTTTTTATATGTCATTCCTTTTTTTTTCTAGTCGTCCTTCTTTCCTCTTCTTTCATTTCTTTATTTTTCTTCTTTCATTTTCTTCATTCTTCTTATTTTTTCTTCTCCCTTATTAATCTTCTTTCCTCTTCTTTCTTCTTTTTCCTTCTTCTTCTTTCTACTTCTTTTTCTTTCTACCTCTTCTTTTTCTTTCTACTTCATTCTTCTTCAGGGCTGGACTGGGACATAAATTGGGCCCTGGACTTCATCCAGACCGGCCCACTTAAATTTGGCAAACACGCACAAAAATAGTGTATAAACTATACCCAATTGGGTATAGTTTATACACTATGCCACTAGGGGGCCCCATCAGGGTTGCCAGCCTCAGTATAACCAGGGACAGTAGGTAAAAATCTGTGTTTTTTTTTTACATCTCTCCCTGATATGTCCGAAACCGACATGGTTTTGATGTGAAAATCTCGAGATTTTAGCTGCCCTGCCTCTGCACTGCCTCCTGGCTTGGTGGCCATCTGTAAGTCCGGGGGCCCCATAACGTTCTATTGCCCGGGGGCCCCATGAGTTGTCAGTCCGCCCCTGGACCGACCTTAACTAGTTACCGACCGCCCACCGTCGTTCTACGTCGGCACTTTAAAGATGAATATCTCGGTAACGGCAGCAGCTGCTGCCACAACCGAGATATTCATCTCTTCAGTGGGCGGTCCTGTACACGATAACGGCGGTCTTCGCGGCGGATTCGCCGCGAGATCGCCGTTATCGGTGGCGGGAGAGGGCCCCCCCCTCCCGCCGCTCTCCCGCGCCCTTCGCCGCTTACCGGAGCCGTCGGTAGCGGCGGAGGCGATCGGGACCGTTCAGTAGCTGTGTGGGGTTGCGAGTGAAGGAAAAATCTCCTTCACCCGCCCCCATAGCTCTGCTGGGGGAAGTGACGTCAAAACGTCGTCAAAAAACATTTTTTTTTTTGGTCATTTGAAAAAATTACAGTTTCAAATTTATTTTTTATTTTTTTGCATTTAAGCCCAAATATGAGATGTGAGGTCTTTTTGACCCCAGATCTCATATTTAAGAGGACCTGTCACGCTTTTTTCTATTACAAGGGATGTTTACATTCCTTATAATAGGAATAAAAGTGATCATTTTTTTATTTTTTTATTTCAGTGTTAAAAATTGTAAAATAAATAAAAATAAATCCGAAAACCCCCCAAAAAATTTTTTAAAGCGCCCCGTCCCGACGAGCTCGCACGCAGAAGCGAACGCATACGCGAGTAGCGCCCGCATATGAAAACGGTGTTCAAACCACACAAGTGAGGTATCGCCGCGATCGTTAGAGCGAGAGCAATAATTATAGCTCTAGAGCTCCTCTGCAACTCAAAAAATGCAACCTGTAGAATTTTTTAAACGTCGCCTATCGAGATTTTTAAGGGTAAAAGTTTGACGCCATGCCACGAGCGGGCGCAATTTTTAAGCGTGACATGTTGGGTATCATTTTACTCGGCGTAACATTGTCTTTCACAATATGTAAAAGAATTGGGCCAAATTTATTGTTGTCTTATTTTTTTAATTTAAAAAAGTGATTTTTTTCCAAAAAAAGTGCGCTTGTAAGACCGCTGCGCAAATACGGTGTGACAAAAAGTATTGCAATGACTGCCATTTTATTCTCTAGGGTGTTAGAAAAAAAATATATAATGTTTGGGGGTTTTAAAGCGGAGGTTCACCCATACCTTACACATTTTCCCCTTAGATTCCTGCTCGTTTTGTCTAGGGGAATCGGCTAGTTGTTTTAAAATATGATCCGTACTTACGGTTTACGAGATGCATCTTCTCCGTCGCTTCCGGGTATGGGCTGCGGGAATGGGCGTTCCTTCTTGATTGACAGTCTTCCGAGAGGCTTCCGACGGTCGCATCCATCGCGTCACGATTTTCCGAAAGAAGCCGAACGTCGGTGCGCAGGCGCAGTATAGAGCCGCACCGACGTTCGGCTTCTTTCGGCTACGAGTGACGCGATGGATGCGACCGTCGGAAGCCTCTCGGAAGACTGTCAATCAAGAAGGAACGCCCATTCCCGAAGACCCATACCCGGAAGCGACGGAAGAAGATGCAGCTCGAAAACGGTAAGTACGGATCATATTTTAAAACAACTAGCCGATTCCCCTAGACCGAACGAGCAGGAAGCTAAGGGGAAAAGGGCAAACATTAAATAAATGGGTGAACTCCCGCTTTAAGTAATTTTATAGCAAAAAAAAATGTTTTAGTCTCGTAAACACCGAATCTGAAAAACAGGCCCGGGGCTAAAGTGGTTAAAATACTGACAAACACACTGGGCCAGATTCAGGTAGATCCGCGCAATATTTGCGTGGGCAAAGGGCAACGATTTTTGTTCTGCGCCCACGCAAATATTTTGATATGCCCGCGATTCACGGAGCAGTAGCTCCGTAAATTGCGCGGGCGCTATGCTAAATAGCCCGGCGTAAGGGCGCCTAATGTAAATGATCCCGCCGGGGGCGGGAATCAGTTAAATTAGGCGCGCTATCGCGCCGAGCGAACAGCGCATGCTCCGTCGGGAAACTTTCCCGACGTGCATTGCCGCAAATGACGTCGCAAGGACGTCATTTGCTTCTAAGTGAACGTGAATGGCGTCCAGCACCATTCACGAATCACTTACGTAAACGACGTGAAATTTAAATTTCACGAGCGGGAAGGGCGGCTATACTTTAGCATTGGCTGCCCCTGCTATTAGCAGGAGCAACCTTGCGCTAAATTCGCCGTACGGAAACTCCGTACCTTGCGTGCGCAGGGCCCGCGCAACTTTTGTGAATCGGTGGTAGTATGCAATTTGCATACTATACGCCGATCACAATGGCCGCGCCCCCTAGCGGCCAACGCAAGAATGCAGCCTGAGATATGAAGGCATAAGGAGGCTTATGTCTGTCATATCCTAGGCTGCAGTCCGCGTAGCGATGTTCCTGAATCAGGGGCATTCGCTACGCGGGAGCAAAACAGCTATTGCGCCGCGCAACCTATGGTTGCGCGGGCGCAATAGCTTCTTGAATCTGGGCCCCTGAAGGGGCCCCAGTGGACGGGGGTTAAATGTGGGTGAATTTTGCTTTAACTAATTGTGATCTCGCATATCTTCGGATTGCTACCAACAGTTCTATAGGTGTGAAAGGTTCTGATGTCAGTTGATTAATCGTGAGCTCTTTTGCCCACAGTGTGCGGAAAGCCTTCAAATCCCGTCACCGGACACGGCCGCATTATCAATGGTGAAACGGCAGAACTGGGGAACTTCCCTTGGCAGGTGCTAGTGCGCACGACTGGGCGTAGCGGTGGCATTCTGATAGGAGAACATTGGGTGATGACGGCCGCCCACGTGATGAATAAAGAAGAAGAAAACTCAGACGTCAACGACGTCCATGTTTTCATCGGCGACACAGATGTGGACAAGCTAATCGATATCGGCACCTTGGCGGTTCGGGAAGTTCACGTGCATCCAAGTTACATCTCCGGCCACCACGACCACGACATCGCTCTGATTCGCCTGAAAGATCCCGTCACCATGGACGAGAACACCTCCCCCATCTGCCTCCCCGAAGACGGCGATGAGTCCTTGTATGACGCCGGCACTGTGGGGTATGTGAGCGGGTTCGGGATGACGGAGAGGCACAAAATTTCCAATCTGCTGAAATACGTGGCTTTGCCCGTGGTCCAGCGGGACAGGTGCCAGCAGCAGCTAGAGGAGAAGCAAAGGAACATGGCTGCAAGAAATAAAATCAAAGGGGAGAAATTCACAGAGAACATGTTCTGCGCCGGATATCCAGAAGCCAAGAAACTTCAGAGAGACTCATGCCAAGGAGACAGCGGGGGGCCGTACGCCTCTCTAAACGAGGACAAGTGGGTGGCCACAGGTATCGTGTCTTGGGGTATTGGTTGTGGTTCTGGCTATGGGTATTACACCAAAGTCAGCAACTACATTGATTGGATAAAAGGCCATCTGAACAGTTAAAGTGCGGTATATGTAAAGCCAAAACTTATTAAAATAGAGAAGGGTTGAACGCTTTATAAGGTTAATATTTTTATAATTTTTTGGGGGAGATCGCCCTTTACTTCCTATCCTGGGGATTCAACAGGAAATGTTGAAATATTTTTTTTGGGGGGGTGCAAACCAACTGAAAAATAAACATAGATTGCAGCCACTGTGCCCATTAAACGCAGCCACTGTACCCATTAATTGCTGCCACTGTGCCATCAAGCGCAGCCACTGTGCCATCCATTGCTGCTACTGTGCCTATCAAACACAGCCACTGTACCATCAAGCGCAGCTACTGTGCCGCATCAATTGCCACCACTGTGCCCCATCAATTGCTGCCACTGTACCCATCAAACGCAGCCACTGTACCCATAAATTGCTGCCACTGTACCATCAAGCGCAGCTACTGTGCCCCATCAATTGCCACTACTGTGCCCCATCAATTGCCACTACTGTGCCCCATCAATTGCTGCACCTGTTCCCATAAATTGCTGCCGCTGTGCCCATCAAACGCAGCCACTGTACCCATAAATTGCTGCCACTGTACCATCAAGCGCAGCTACTGTGCCCCATCAATTGCCACCACTGTGCCCCATCAATTGCCACCACTGTGCCCCATCAATTGCCGCCACTGTGCCCCATCAATTGCCGCCACTGTGCCCCATGAATTGCTGCCACTGTGCCCCATCAATTGCCGCCACTGTTCCCCATCAATTGCCGCCACTGTGCCCCATCAATTGCTGCCACTGTGCCCAATCAATTGCTGCCACTGTGCCCCATCAATTGCTGCCACTGTGCCCCATCAATTGCCGCTACTGTGCCCCATCAATTGCCGCTACTGTGCCCCATCAATTGCCGCTACTGTGCCCCATCAATTGCTGCCACTGTGCCCCATCAATTGCCGCTACTGTGCCCCATCAATTGCCGCTACTGTGCCCCATCAATTGCTGCTACTGTGCCCCATCAATTGCCGCCAGTGTGCGCATCAATAGCCGCCACTGTGGCCATCAATTGCTACCACTGTGCCCATCAATTGCCACTGTGCCCCATCAATTGCCGCCACTGTGCCCCATCAATTGCTGCCACTGTGCCCCATCAATTGCTGCCACTGTGCTCCATCAATTGCTGCCACTGTGCCCCATCAAATGCCGCCAGTGGGCCCATCAATTGCTGCTACTGTGCCCCATCAATTTGCCGCTACTGTGCCCCATCAACTGCCGCCACTGTGCCCCATCAATTGCTGCCACTGTGCCCCATCAATTGCTGCTACTGTGCCCCATCAATTGCCGCCAGTGTGCGCATCAATAGCTGCCACTGTGGCCATCAATTGCTACCACTGTGCCCATCAATTGCCACTGTGCCCCATCAATTGCCGCCACTGTGCCCCATCAATTGCTGCTATTGTGCCCCATCAACTGCCGCCACTGTGCCCCATCAATTGCCGCTACTGTGCCCCATCAATTGCTGCTACTGTGCCCCATCAATTGCCGCCAGTGTGCGCATCAATAGCCGCCACTGTGGCCATCAATTGCTACCACTGTGCCCATCAATTGCCACTGTGCCCCATCAATTGCCGCCACTGTGCCCCATCAATTGCTGCCACTGTGCCCCATCAATTGCTGCCACTGTGCTCCATCAATTGCTGCCACTGTGCCCCATCAAATGCCGCCAGTGGGCCCATCAATTGCTGCTACTGTGCCCCATCAATTTGCCGCTACTGTGCCCCATCAATTGCTGCCACTGTGCCCCATCAATTGCCGCTACTGTGCCCCATAAATTGCCGCTACTGTGCCCCATAAATTGCCGCTACTGTGCCCCATCAATTGCTGCCACTGTGCCCCATCAATTGCTGCCACTGTGCCCCATCAATTGCTGCCACTGTGCCCCATCAATTGCTGCCACTGTGCCCCATCAATTGCTGCCACTGTGCCCCATCAATTGCCGCCACTGTGCCCCATCAATTGCCGCTACTGTGCCCCATCAATTGCCGCTACTGTGCCCCATCAATTGCCGCTACTGTGCCCCATAAATTGCTGCTACTGTGCCCCATCAATTGCTGCCGCTGTGCCCCATCAATTGCCGCTACTGTGCCCCATCAATTGCCGCTACTGTGCCCCATCAATTGCTGCTACTGTGCCCCATCAATTGCCGCCAGTGTGCGCATCAATAGCCGCCACTGTGGCCATCCATTGCTACCACTGTGCCCATCAATTGCCACTGTGCCCCATCAATTGCCGCCACTGTGCCCCATCAATTTCTGCCACTGTGCCCCATCAAATGCCGCCAGTGGGCCCATCAATTGCCACTACTGTGCCCCATCAGATTGCCATTACTGTGCACGGCACTTACCTGTCTCGGGGTCACGGCGCTATCCTCCACGATCCGAGTCCTCGATGTCTTCTACCGTCCCATCCTCTGCTATGATTGGACGCCTGATAGGCGTCCATTCACAGCGCCGGTCGCTTCAGCCAATCAGGTGACGGGTAACCAGACCCGAGTACCTGATTGGCTGAGAGGCGGGTCAGTGCTAGGGAAGCGATTTATTCGCTTCCCTAACACAACACTTAGTAAAACAGCGAACGCCCAGCATTGCACCCGCTGTTTACCATTTTGGAAGCCTATTCGAGCCCACGGCTCTAATCAGACGCTTCCAAAAACACCCCTGCCGATGTAATTCAGATGCCCGGCGCCGGACACCTGAATAGGGGGCGGCAGCGGCGACAATAGATAGATTCTTGCATTGCATGGTGATCCACAGGTGCAGGAGAGAGGGGGCGGCGCTCCTGCGCCCTTCATGGACGCACCACCACAAGGGGTTTTGAAGAAGCACAATGTATGTGTGAAACGTCGTCACCCCCTCGGTCCGTCGTATTAGCCCTGGCGGAAGTCTTTCAATAAACCTGTTGGACGGAATGTTGGGGTGCAGCCAATTTTTCTCACTTGGTCTTCATGTTCGCGGTTGCGGGCCGCAGCTTGCGCCCAGCCCTTCCTTCTTGGTGGATTGTTATACTCACCTGGAGCAGCGATCTGTTCCGTCTCTCCACTTTACTGGGGGTACCACAAACATACAGGAACCGGCCTCCATCTAAAATCAACAAGAAAGAAGATTTAGGTGATGGACGCATTTTGCCCACAACAGGAATGAGTGGAAGAGTTTCCTCCACCGCCATGGACCCCTGTTAAGGGCAAAATGTGTCAGGCTGGAGACATTCCCACCTTTTCCATACATTCTTGATCTTTGGAATTCAACGGTGGTGAGAAGACTTACTTCTTCCTTGTTGTGAAATCAGCCCAAAGAGGAGAAAATTCCCATCCTAAAAAGGTGTCCCAAATGGGAGGGGGGCAGGGCCGGTGCAAGGATTTTTGACAACTCAGGCGAAGGTGCATTTTGACGAAGCGGCGCCCACGCACGCACAGGGCACAACACATCAGGGTACAGTGCACATGAGGGCACAGAGTACAGTGCCCACAGTGAACTTCAGGGCATAGCACATCAGGGTACGGCACACCAGACCACATCAGGGTAAAGGGCACAGCACATCAGGACACCGGTCACAGTACATCAGGGTACAGCACACCAAGCCACATCAGGGCACATGACATTGAGGCACAGCAGACTGGGGCACGGGACATCAGGGCACGGGACATCAGGACACATGGCACACATCAGGGCATATTGGCGCACATCAGGGCATATTGTCACACATCGGGGCATATTGTCACACATCGGGCATATTGGAGCACAATGGGGCATATTGGAGCACAATGGGGCATATTGGAGCACATCAGGGCATATTGGAGCACAATGGGGCATATTGGAGCACATCGGGGCATATTGGAGCACATCGGGGGATATTGGAGCACATCGGGGCATATTGGAGCACATCAGGGTATATTGTCACACATCGGGGCATATTGTCACACATCGGGCATATTGGAGCCACACATCGGGGCATATTGGAGCACAATGGGGCATATTGGGGCATATTGGAGCACATCAGGGCATATTGGAGCACAATGGGGCATATTGAAGCACATTGGAGCACATCGGGCATATTGGAGCACATCGGGGGATATTGGAGCACATCGGGGCATATTGGAGCACATCAGGGCATATTGTCACACATCGGGGCATATTGTCACACATCGGGGCATATTGTCACACATCGGGGCATATTGTCACACATTGGGGCATATTGGAGCACATCGGGGCATATTGAAGCACATCGGGGCATATTGGAGCACATCGGGGGATATTGGCACACATCGGGGGATATTGGAGCACATCGGGGCACTTGGCACACATCGGGCATATTGGAGCACATTGGGGAATATTGGAGCACATTGGGGCATATTGGCGCATATCGGGGCATATTGGAGCACATTGGGACATATTGGAGCACATCGGGGCATATTGGAGCACATTGGGACATATTGGAGCACATTGGGGCATATTGCCACACATTGGGGCATATTATCACACATCGGGGCATATTGTCGCACATCGGGGCATATTGGAGCACATGAGGGCATATTGCCACACATCGGGGCATATTATCACACATCGGGGCATATTGTCGCACATCGGGGCATATTGTCGCACATCGGGGCATATTGTCGCACAATGGGGCATATTGGAGCACAATGGGGCATATTGGAGCACATTTGGGCATATTGGAGCACATCGGGGCATATTGGAGCACAATGGGGCATATTGGAGCACATTTGGGCATATTGGAGCACATCGGGGCATATTGGAGCACATTGGGGCATATTGGAGCACATTGGGGCATATTGGAGCACATTGGGGCACAGCGTTTACCTAGCAGCCAGTATGCAGGAAGCATCTGTGATATGTTCTCTCTCATGTCACTCGGCTCCCCGGCGGCCCCTCCTCTCTTCTCGTCCATCCCAGATGATGTCACAAGCAAATGGGGATGAACTAGAAGAGAGGGGGGGCCGCCGGGGCAGCGTGACATGAGAGAGAACTTATCACACACACTGCCAGTGTGGCTGCAGCGCTCCCCTCCCTCCCTCCTCCTCCTCTACACTTCACCGCCGTCGCCGCGTAGCCAAGACAGATGAGACAGACAGTGAGACTGTCTGTCACACACACACACACACACACTGACCTAGCGCCGGCCCTGGTCTTACCATCCGCAGCGGCAGCCCTGAGCCCACAGTCTCTACGATCGAGTTTTCTGCCCTGTTCCCCTGGCGGCGCTGGCGCCGTAAGGCAAGTGCCCATGTTGCCTTGCGCTAGCCCTGGGGGGTGTCCTTACTTCTTGCTCTGGTTACATACAGTTGTGTTCAGAATAACAGAAGGGTGACCAGGAGAAGATGCTTTGCAAAATTGGGTTATAAATGCACAAGATGTAAAACGAATAATATACATAAGTATTTTGTATTTGGATGTATACAGAAGAAAATAATAAAGATCAATAAAATGTTGGGACTCGGCCAGGTAACAAGTCCCGCTCCGAACAAAGTTTGTCTCTTGTTGGTTCCGGACAATAAACCAAACTCAACCCATCTCAGTTTCTGCTAAATACGGTACAGAGCTCCCAGATTTCAAGGGATTGTCCCTCATTGTAAACAAAGTCCCTCTGTCCCTCCACATTTGTCCCTCATTTTTGGTCTGATCTATAGAGTGGTATATAAAATGCACTTTTTATCTATCCAAAAGTATTCCCCCGGTGCTAAACCTTTCATCGAATTTCTAAATTGCTGCATTTGTAAATTCAAATCCATAGACACACCCCTAAACCTTGTGGACAGCCTTCCTATAGACACACCCCTAAACCTTGTGGATAGACCTTCCCATAGACACACCCCTAAACTTTGTGGACAGCCTTCCCATAGACACACCCCTAAACCTTGTGGATAGACCTTCCCATAGACACACCCCTACACCTTGTGGACAGCCTTCCCATAGACACACCCCTAAACCTTGTGGACGGCCTTCCCATAGACACACCCCTAAACCTTGTGGATAGACCTTCCCATAGACACACCCCTAAACTTTGTGGACGGCCTTCCCATAGACACACCCCTAAACCTTGTGGACAGCCTTCCCATAGACACACCCCTAAACCTTGTGGACGGCCTTCCCATAAACACACCCCTAAACCTTGTGGACGGCCTTCCCATAGACACACCCCTAAACCTTGTGGACAGCCTTCCCATAGACACACCCCTAAACCTTGTGGACGGCCTTCCCATAGACACACCCCTAAACCTTGTGGACAGCCTTCCCATAGACACCCTCCTAAACCTTGTGGACAGCCTTCCCATAGACACCCTCCTAAACCTTGTGGATAGACCTTCCCATAGACACACCCCTAAATCTTGTGGACGGCCTCCCCATAGACACACCCCTAAACCTTGTGGACAGCCTTCCCATAGACACACCCCTAATCCTTGTGGACGGCCTTCCCATAGACACACCCCTAAACCTTGTGGACGGCCTTCCCATAGACACACCCCTAAACCTTGTGGACCGCCTCCCCATAGACACACCCCTAAACCTTGTGGACGGCCTTCCCATAGACACACCCCTAAACCTTGTGGATAGACCTTCCCATAGACACACCCCTAAACTTTGTGGACAGCCTTCCCATAGACACACCCCTAAACCTTGTGGATGGCCTTCCCATAGACACACCCCTAAACCTTGTGGACGGCCTTCCCATAGACACACCCCTAAACCTTGTGGACGGCCTTCCCATAGACACACCTCTAAACCTTGTGGACGGCCTTCCCATAGACACACCCCTAAACCTTGTGGACGGCCTTCCCATAGACACACCCCTAAACCTTGTGGATAGACCTTCCCATAGACACACCCTCCTAAACCTTATGGACGGCCTTCCCATAGACACACCCCTAAACCTTGTGGGCGGCCTTCCCATAGACACACCCCTAATCCTTGTGGACGGCCTTCCCATAGACACACCCCTAATCCTTGTGGACGGCCTTCCCAGAAGAGGTGAAGCTGTTATAGCTGCAAAGGGCGGAGCCAACTCAATATTCAACCCTACGGACTGAGACTGGGATGCCATTAAAGTTCATGGGCCAGATTCACGTAGCGCAGCGGATCTATAGATCCGCTCGATCTACGTGAATTAAGATCCGCTCCCGCAAGTTTAGGAGGCAAGTGGCTAATTCACAAACAACTTACCTCCAAACTTGCGACGGCGGATCCTAAATCCCCCGGCGGAATTCAAATTCCGCGGCTAGGGGAGTGTACTATTTAAATCAGGCGCGTTCCCGCGCCGATTTAAATGCGCAGGCGCCGTCCGCGAAATTTCCCGGCGTGCATTGCTCCCACTGACGTCGCTAGGACGTCAGTGGTTTCGACGCTTACGTAAACGACGTCCGTCCGTATTCGAGAACGACTTACGCAAACGACGTTAAAAAATTCAAATTCGACGCGGGAAGGCCGGCTATACTTAACATTGGCTGCGCCTGATAAAAGAAGGGGTAAGTATACGACGGGTACGCCGCTACGGAAACGTCGTAAGAACACTGCGTCGGGTCCGCGTACGTTCGTGAATTTGCGTATCTCGCTGATTTACATATTATTTATCGTAAATCAGCGGGAACGCCCCCGGCGCCATTTTTAAATTGAAAAAAAGATCCGACAGTGTAACACAGTGTAACACTGTCGGATCTAGCCCTATCTATGCGTATGTGATTCTATGAATGAGGCGCATAGATAGGACCAGTGTAAGTCAGAGATACGATGGGGGATCAGGAGATATCAGGAGATAATACACCGGAGTATCTCTTTGTGAATCTGGCCCCATGTGTGTGTAAAGGCCGGCGTCCCAATACTTTTGGTAGTATAGTGCAGGGCTCGACGAAATCCGGACGCCAGGTCGCAATTGGGACTAGAATTAGCGACCTGGGGAAGGAATCATAGGCCTGCGCGGCGGGGGAGGTGGGGGCGCACAGAGACACAGGATACAACATCTGTGATCTGGCGCCATCTTGTGGTGGCCGATGCCATGACAGGACTAATGGAGCTTCCCCATCTCCTTCCCTCTAGTTGGAACCCCCAAACATTATATATATTTTTTATTCTAACACCCTAGAGTAGGGGTCTCCAAACCTTGTAAAGGGCCAATTTACTGTCCTTCAGACTTTAGGGGGGGCCGGACTGTATCTATTGGGAATAGAAAAGGTCCTGACGTCAGTGGGAAAAGTAACGCCCCATCATTTGTTTCAGTGGGCATAATTGTGCCCCATATTCGGTGTCATTGGGAGGAATCGTGCCCCATTGTTGGTATCAGTGGATGAGATAGTGCCCTAAGGGCCGGATAAAAGCAAGCAAAGGGCCACATCTGGCCCCCGGGCCACCGTTTGGAGAGCACTGCCCTAGAGAATAAAAATGGCGGTGGTTGCAATACTTTCTGTCACGCCGTATTTGCGCAGCGGTCTTACAAGCGCACTTTTTTTTTTTTTTTTTAAATACTTTTTTTTAATAAAAAAACAGTAAAGTTATCCCAATTTTTTTTTTATATTGTGAAAGATATGGAATGTAAACATCTCTTGTAATAGAAAAAAGCATGACAGGTCCTCTTTAATAGGAGATCAAAAAAACTTCACATCTCATATTTGGACTAAAATGCAATAATAAAAAAAAAATAATAATTCAACGTCATTTAAAAAAAAAAAAGTCCCTTTAACCACTTCAGCCCCGGACCATTTGGCTGCCCAATGACCGGGCCACTTTTTGCGATTCGGCGCTGCGTCGCTTTAACTGACAATTGCGCGGTCGTGCGACGTGGCTCCCAAACAAAACCGACGTCCTTTTTTTCCCCACAAATAGAGCGTTCTTTTGGTGGTATTTGATCACCTCTGCGTTTTTTTAATTTTTTGCGCTATAAACAAAAATAGAGCGGCAATTTTGAAAAAAAAAAAACACAATGGCCCAGATTCAGCTAGGGGCGCGCACTGTTACGGCGGCGCAGCGTACCGTTTTTACGCTACGCCTCCGTAAATTACTGGAGCTACGCTTCATTCACGAAGCATTTGCTCCGTAATTTGCGGCGGCATTTCGTAAAAGGGGCCGGCGTAAGCGCGCGTAATTTAAATGATCCCGTAGGGGTGCGGATCATTTAAATTAGGCGCATTCCCGCGCCGAACGTACTGCGCATGCTCCGTCGGGAAAATTTCCCGACATGCATTGCGGTAAATGACGGCGCAAGGACGTCATTGGCTTCGACGTGAACGTAAATGGCGTCCAGCGCCATTCACGAACGAGTTACGCAAACGACGCAAGTTTTGAAAATCGCGACGCGGGAACGACGTCCATACTTACCACTGGCTGCGCCTCCTAATAGCAGGAGCAGCCTTACGGCGAAAACGACGTACGCAAACGACGTAAAAAACGAGCGCCGGCCGTGCGGTTAGTATGCAATTTGCATACTCTACGCTGACAACTACGGGTGCGCCACCTAGCGGCCAGCGTCAGATTGCACCCTAAGATACGACGGCATAAGAGACTTATGCCAGTCGTATCTTAAGGCTACAGTCGGCGTATCGAGCTTTCTGAATACAGAAAGTCGATACGCCGGCGCTACTTAGCAATTACGCTGCGTATCTATGGATACGCAGGCGTAATTGCTTGCTGAATCTACCCCAATATATATATTTTTTTTAAATATCCCAATTTAAAAAAATAAAATATATTTTTTTTCCTCAGTTTTGGCCGATACGTATTCTTCTTCTACATATTTTTGGTATAAAAAAAATGCAATAAGCGTTTATTGATTAGTTTGCGCTAAAGTTATGACGTTTACAAAATAGGGGATAGTTTTATGGCATTTTTATTATTATTATTTTTTAATACTAGTAATGGCGGCGATCAGCAATTTTTATCGTGACTGTGACATTGCGGCGGACACTTTTGACACTATTTTCAGACCATTGTCATTTATACAGCGACCAGTGCTATAAAATGCACTGATTACTGTATAAATGACACTGGCAGGGAAGGGGGTTAAACACTAGGGGGCGAGGAAAGGGTTAAGTGTGTCCTAGGGAGTGATTCTAACTGTGAGTGGGCTGGGCTACAAGTGACAGTGATCACCGCTCCCAATGACAGGGAGCAGTAGATCAGTGTCCTGTCACTAGGCAGAACAGGGAAATGCTTTTTTATCGTGACTGCGACATTGCGGCGGACACTTTTGACGCTATTTTGGGACCATTGTCATTTATACAGCGATCAGTGCTATAAAAAAAATCCACTGATTACTGTGAAAATAACACTGGCAGTGAAGAGGTTAACCACTAGGGGGGAGCTGAAGTGTGTCCTAGGGAGAGATTCTAACTGTTAGGGGGGGGCGTGGCTATGGGTATCAAGTCACTGATCTCTGCTCCCGATCACAGGGAGCAGAGATCAGTGTCCTGTCACTAGGAAGAACAGGGAAATGCCGTGTTTATATGGGCATCTCCCTGTTCTTCCTCTCCCGAGCGCAATCGCGGGCCACCTGGGAACTCGATCGAGTTCCCGGGACCCGCGGGCGCACTCACAAGGCACGCGGCGGGCGCGCGCACGTGCGCCTGCTGGGCGGCAAATTCAAAGGGACGTGCAGGTACGCCCATTTTCCTGCCCGTGCCATTCTGCCGACGTATATTGTTGCGCGGCGGGCGGGAAGCGGTTAAGAGCATTGGGCGGAAGTGACGTCCTGACGTCGCTTCCGCCATGCTATGATATGGGGACAGGTGGGGGGTCTTCTTCCCCCTCACTACTCTCCATTCCCAGGCAGGGACAGCATCCGATCGCCTCCGCCGCTGCCGACAGCTCTGGTATGCGGAGGGCAGGGGGGACCCTCTCTCCCGCCGCCGATAAAAGTGATCTTGCGGTGAATCCGCCACAGAGACCACTCCACAAAAATATTCCTGCAGTTTCTTTTAACCACTTAAGCCCCGGACCAATATGCTGCTAAATGCCCAAAGGCGTTTTTACAATTCGGCACTGCGTCGCTTTAACAGACAATTGCGCGCTCGTGCGACGTGGCTCCCAAACAAAATTGGCGTCCTTTTTTTCCCGCAAATAGAGCTTTCTTTCGGTGGTATTTGATCACCTCTGCGGTTTTTATTTTTTGCGCTATAAACAAAAATAGAGCGACAATTTTGAAAAAAATGCAATATTTTTTTACCTTTTGCTATAATAAATATCCCCCAAAAATATATAAAAACATTTTTTTCCTCAGTTTAGGCCGATACGTATTCTTCTACGTATTTTTGGTAAAAAAAAAAACGCAATAATCGTTTATCGATTGGTTTGCGCAAAATTTATAGCGTTTACAAAATAGGGGATAGTTTTATTGCATTTTTATTAATTATTTTTTTTTTTACTACTAATGGCGGCGATCAGCGATTTTTTTCGTGACTGCGACATTATGGCGGACACTTCGGACAATTTTGACACATTTTTGGGACCATTGTCATGTTCACAGCAAAAAATCCATTTAAATTGCATTGTTTATTGTGAAAATGACAGTTGCAGTTTGGGAGTTAACCACAGGGGGCGCTGTAGGAGTTAGGGTTCACCTAGTGTGTGTTTACAACTGTAGGGGGGTGTGGCTGTAGGACTGACGTCATCGATCGAGTCTCCCCTATAAAAGGGATCACTCGATCGATGCAGCGCCACAGTGAAGCACGGGGAAGCCGTGTTTACACACGGCTCTCCCCGTTCTTCAGCCTCGGGGAGCGATCGCGACAGAGCGTCTATAAACGAATAGCCGCGCCGTCGTCCCGGATCGCTCCCCGCGGGAATCCGACCACCGCACGCAGCGGAGGGGGTCCCGATCGAACCCCCCACCCGCTAGAAGGCAAGGACGTATATATACGCCCATCTGCCTGTCCGTGCCATTCTGCGGACGTAAATAGTCGTGCGGCGGGCGTTAAGGGGTTAAAAAGGTAATTTTTTTTTTCCTCAGTTTAGGACGATACGTATTCTTCTACATATTTTTGGTGGACACTTTTGACACATTTTTGGGACCGTTGTCATTTACACAGCGATCGGTGCTATAAAAATGCTCCGATTACTGTGAAAATAACACTGGTAGAGAAGGGGTTAACCACTAGGGGGCGATCAAGGGGTTAAATGTGTTCCCTAACTGTAGGGGGGAGGGGATGGTCATGGGGCACTCACACCGGCTCCATCAATGCAGCCCATCAGTGCCACCCATCAGTGCCCATCACTGCCACCTATCAGTGCCACCTATCAATGCCTACCAGTGCCACCTGTCAATGCCCACCAGTGCCACCCATCAGTGCCACCTTATCAGGGCCTATCAATGCAGCCTTATCGGTGCCCATCAGTGCAGCCCTTCAGTGCCACCCATCAGTGCCCATCACTGCCACCTATCAGTGCCCCTTCTCAGTGCCACCTATCAGTGCCTATCAATGCAGCCCATCAGTGCCTATCAGTGCAGCCCACCACTGCCGCCTCATCAGCGTACATCAATGAAGAAGAAAAATTACCCGTTTGCAAAATTTTATAACAAAATATTTAAAAAAAAATTAAAAAAATGTGGTCTTTTTATTTTTTTTTTTAAAAAAATAAAAAACCGCCGAGGTGATCGAATGCCACCAAAAGAAATCTCTATTTGTAGGGAAAAAAATATATAAAAAAATGTCATTTTGGGTACAGCGTTGTCATTCAAAGTGCGTCAGCGCTGAAAGCCGAAAATAGGCCCTGGCAGGAGGCGGGGTTTAAGTGCCCCGGTAAGCAAGCGGTTAAATTTGTAAACAAAAAGTTCCAGAAAAGGGGGAGGGGTCAGTGAGCGGTTAGGATCCTCGGTGCTCCGGCGACAAATAGTTGGGCTTATGGTCAAGGCCGTCTTTGATATTGATTGGAAACATTTTCTTGGGCCCCTCCCGAGTCAACTATTTTCAGGCTCAAAGGGGAAGCTGCTTTGGGCCCCACAACAATGACTGGGCCCCGGGGCAGCAGCCCCTTTGGGCCCTCCAGAGTCAATTATTTTCAGGCAGTGTAGGCTCAAAAGGGGCAGCTGCTTTGGGCCCCACAACAATGACTGGGCCCCAGGGCAGCAGCCCCTTTGGGCCCTCCAGAGTCAACTATTTTCAGGCAGTGTAGGCTCAAAAGGGGCAGCTGCTTTGGGCCCCACAATAATGACTGGGCCCCCGGGACAGCAGCCCCTTTGGGCCCTCCAGAGTCAACTATTTTCAGGCAGTGTAGGCTCAAAAGGGGCAGCTGCTTTGGGCCCCACAACAATGACTGGGCCCCGGGGCAGCAGCCCCTTTGGGCCCTCCAGAGTCAACTATTTTCAGGCAGTGTAGGCTCAAAAGGGGCAGCTGCTTTGGGCCCCACAACAATGACTGGGCCCCGGGGCAGTAGCCCCTTTGGGCCCTCCCGAGTCAACTATTTGAGTCAGTGTAGGCTCAAAGGGGCAGCTGCTTTGGGCCCCACAACAATGACTGGCCCCGGGGCAGCAGCCCCTTTGGGCCCTCCAGAGTCAACTATTTTCAGGCAGTGAAGGCTCAAAAGGGGCAGCTGCTTTGGGCCCCACAACAATGACTGGGCCCCGGGGCAGCAGCCCCTTTGGGCCCTCCAGAGTTAACTATTTTCAGGCAGTGTAGGCTCGAAAGGGGCAGCTGCTTTGGGCCCCACAACAATGACTGGGCCCCCGGGGCAGCAGCCCCTTTGGGCCCTCCAGAGTCAACTATTTTCAGGCAGTGTAGGCTCAAAAGGGGCAGCTGCTTTGGGCCCCACAACAATGACTGGGCCCCAGGGCAGCAGCCCCTTTGGGCCCTCCAGAGTCAACTATTTTCAGGCAGTGTAGGCTCAAAAGGGGCAGCTGCTTTGGGCCCCACAACAATGACTGGGCCCCCGGGACAGCAGCCCCTTTGGGCCCTCCAGAGTCAACTATTTTCAGGCAGTGTAGGCTCAAAAGGGGCAGCTGCTTTGGGCCCCACAACAATGACTGGGCCCCGGGGCAGCAGCCCCTTTGGGCCCTCCAGAGTCAACTATTTTCAGGCAGTGTAGGCTCAAAAGGGGCAGCTGCTTTGGGCCCCACAACAATGACTGGGCCCCGGGGCAGCAGCCCCTTTGGGCCCTCCAGAGTCAACTATTTTCAGGCAGTGAAGGCTCAAAAGGGGCAGCTGCTTTGGGCCCCACAACAATGACTGGGCCCCGGGGGAGCAGCCCCTTTGGGCCCTCCCGAGTCAACTATTTTCAGGCTCAAAGGGGGAGCTGCTTTGGGCCCCACAACAATGACTGGGCCCGGGGCAGCAGCCCCTTTTGCCCTGCCATAAAGATGGCCCTGCTTACGGTTACAGTCTCCAGCTGGCAGTTGCTGCAGCACCTGGTTACGTCTTGCCGAGTATTATAAATGAAATACAAAACACGTTCCATATGTAAAGCCCTATGTAAATGATTGGTGACGATCAATACCTGCAATAAGTCAAATATTTATATATTGATTTTTATTGTGATGATATTTTGGGGGTTTTGTGCTGACATAGCCAGTTTTCATAGTCATCATTTAGACAGGAAATTATGTCACTTCCTGTGCCCCGCACTATTCTATTTACAAATCTTCAGTGGTTTGGTCTTCTGCTCGCCGGCGTCTTCCCTTTCGGTCTCCTTTATGGTCTCTTTGATCCACTCCAGATAATTCCTCACTCTGCTGTACATTCCGAATTTGCCACATTCCAGTCCCCAGGAGACAATCCCGCCAAGATACAACCTCTCGTCCTCCACTTCTTCCGACACGTACCGGAACATGAGCGGACCGCCGCTGTCACCCTGACAGCTGTCCTTACCGCCTCCGCCCGCGCAGATCATGTTTTCGGTAAAGACTTGGTCGGTGACCACCGAATTCTTGCAGTCTTCGGTTTTGCGGACAGAAACGGGAGCGTACTGGAGGGTGGCAGTTTTCAGTCTCCTGAAATCATCGTTGGGCTTTCCCCAGCCGGCCACATACCCGACTTCATCTATATCTGGGGAGGAGGCCGTCATATTTTCCGGCAGACATACCGGACATATACAGGGACCCATTTCGATCCTTTGACTCAGCTGGACGAGGGCGATGTCATTGTCGTAATTGCGTCGCGCCTCGTTATTTCCTCGGATCCAGCTGGGGTGGATAATGACCTTCTTGGCCACCAGCTCCACCCCTTTCCGGTGCATGACATCACCGGCGAGTATCCGGGGTAGGTTGTGGTCTTGGACCACGTGAGCAGCTGTGAGGACCCACTGATCGGATATGAGCGATCCTCCTCCGATGTCTCCTGATGGGAAATGGATGACCCAAGGGAAGTACCCGTTCTCTGCTGGGGAGCCGCCATATATTCGGGATTGATGCTGCAAGGTGGTTCTGCCACAGACTGGGAATAAATGTAGACAGATATCGAAGAGTTAGTAAATAAAGTGAAAAAACAAAACAAAGTGAGTCGTTAATGTCGTATCTATGACCCTGAGCAGATTACCATATAACACAAGGGGCCGGATTCAGATAGGTTAGCGGATCTTTAGATCTGATTTACGATCCGCCGGCGCAAGTTTTTGAGGCAAGTGCTTAATTCAGAAAGCACTTACCTCAAAACTTGCGGCGGCGTATCGTAAATCCCCACGGCGGAATTCAAATTCCGCGGCTAGGGGGCGTCTACAATTTAAATCAGGCGCGTCCCCGCGCCGATCCAACAGCGCATGCGCCGCCCGCAAATTTTCCCGGCGTGCATTGCTCCAAATGACGTCGCAAGGACGTTATTGGTTTCGACGTCAACGTAAATTACGTCCAGCCGTATTCGCGAACGACTTACGCGAACGACGTCAAAAATTCATAACTCGGCGCGGGAATGACGGCCATACTTAACAGCCACTGTGCACATGGGTTGGTGGGGCTGGACTTTTCCCCCCAAAAAGAGGGTAAAAAAAAAAGCCTGGTACTTCTGCAGGATGAAAGGAGGAGTGCAATGGAAGGAACGTGAGGAAGAGGGTGAAGGACCGCAAATGACATTGGAGTCACGTGACTTGACTACAAACAATGGTCTCCAGGTGACAAAAGACATAAAAACACAAAACTAGAACCCACATAGAAATATATTCTACCTGGTTTGCAGGTGGGGGGGTCAGTTTGTCCTTTGCTGTTCACCCAGACCCCATCCAAAGAGCAGTGATAGGTCTCTGCAAAAAAAAGAGAAACAGGTGTGTGTAATGGAAACCTAAAGAGAACCTGTCTCCTAAGCACCTAAATGCCTGGAGCCATGAAAACAACCCATAGTCCTCTATCTGGAAGGAAAAGGATAAAAGAGAAGTGATGGATTCCATGGTGAAATGACTGGAGAGAATATTTGGGATTTTCTTGGAGTTACCTACGATTATCGGGAATTAAATAGAACTGTGCCTGGTAGAGGAATTCATAGTAAAATCATATGCAGGCTTTTGTTTGGTTGGAAGATGGCGATACTCTGTGCCCCATGGATACTCCGTGCCCCATGGATACTCCGTGCCCCCATAGATACTCCGTGCCCCATGGACACTGCGTGCCCCCATGGATACTCCGCACCCCCATGGATACTCTGTGCCCCATGGATACTCCGCGCCCCATGGATACTCCGCGCCCCATGGATACTCCGTGCCCCCATGGATACTCCGTGCCCCCATGGATACTCTGTGCCCCCATGGATACTCTGTGCCCCCATGGATACTCCGCGCCCCCATGGATACTCCGCGCCCCATGGATACTCCGCGCACCATGGATACTCCGCGCACCATGGATACTCCGCGCACCATGGATACTCCGCGCCCCCATGGATACTCCGTGCCCCCATGGATACTCTGTGCCCCCATGGATACTCTGTGCCCCCATGGATACTCCGCGCCCCCATGGATACTCTGTGCCCCCATGGATACTCCGTGCCCCGTGGATACTCCGTGCCCCCATGGATACTCCGTGCCCCTTGGATACTCCGTGCCCCCATGGATACTCCACGCCCCCATGGAAACTCCGTGCCCCCATGGATACTCCGCGCCCCATGGATACTCCGCGCCCCCATGGATACTCCGCGCCCCCATGGATACTCCGCGCCTCCATGGATACTCCGCGCCCCCATGGATACTCCGCGCCCCATGGATACTCCGCGCCCCATGGATACTCCGTGCCCCTTGGATACTCCGTGCCCCCATAGATACTCCGTGCCCCCATGGATACTCCGTGCCCCCATGGATACTCCGTGCCCCTTGGATACTCCGTGCCCCCATAGATACTCCGTGCCCCCATAGATACTCCGTGCCCCCATGGATACTCCGTGCCCCCATGGATACTCCGTGCCCCCATGGATACTCCGTGTCCCGTGGATACTTCGTGTCCCGTGGATACTCCGTGCCCCCGTGGATACTCCGTGCCCCGTGGATACTCCGTGTTCCGTGGATACTCCGTGCCCCGTAGATACTCCGTGCCCCATGGATACTCCGCGCACCATGGATACTCCGTGCCCCCATGGATACTCCGTGCCCCCATGGATACTCCGTGTCCCTTGGATACTCCGTGCCCCTGTGGATACTCCGTGCCCCCGTGGATACTCCGTGCCCCGTGGATACTCCGTGTTCCGTGGATACTCCGTGTCCCATGGATACTCCATGCCCCTTGGATACTCCGTGCCCTGTGGATACTCCGTGCCCCGTAGATAC
This sequence comes from Rana temporaria, assembly GCF_905171775.1. Taxonomy (NCBI): domain Eukaryota; kingdom Metazoa; phylum Chordata; class Amphibia; order Anura; family Ranidae; genus Rana; species Rana temporaria. The sequence goes on from NC_053496.1 coordinate 2,568,446, forward strand.
TCCGTGCCCCATGGATACTCCGCGCACCATGGATACTCCGTGCCCCCATGGATACTCCGCGCCCCCATGGATACTCCGTGCCCCCATGGATACTCCGTGCCCCCATGGATACTCCGTGCCCCATGGATACTCCGTGTCCCCATGGATACTCCGTGTCCCCATGGATACTCCGTGTCCCCATGGATACTCCGTGCCCCATGGATACTCCGTGCCCCTTGGATACCCTGTGCCCCTTGGATACTCCGTGCCCCATGGATACTCCTTGGATACTCCATGTCCCATGGATACTTTGTGCCCCTTGGATACTCCGTGCCCCATGGATACTCCGTGCCCCATGGATACTTTGTGCCCCTTGGATACTCCGTGCCTCTTGGATACTCTGTGCCCCGTGGATACTCTGTGCCCCCTTGCTCACCGACTCCGTGCCCTGTGGATACTGCGTGCCCCCTTGCTCACCGACTCCGTGCCCCATTAATTGTAAACACAGAAGCCGGCACTCGCTTCATTCTGTTGGCTTCTGTTTTTACAATGATGGCGCACCTCTCAGTCACACGGCTCTGCCCACCACAGGAAATGTAGAAAACGAGGCCGGCAGCACCAAACTCACAGCAGCCGCTCCTCCAGAAGCCCTGGGGGGAGAGCTCTGTACTGAGGGGGGTATTGGGGGAGAGCTCTGTACTGAGGGGAGTATTGGGGAGAGCTCTGTACTGAGGGGAGTATTGGGGGAGAGCTCTGTACTGAGGGGAGTATTGGGGGAGAGCTCTGTACTGAGGGGGGTGTTGGGGGAGAGCTCTGTACTGAGGGGAGTATTGGGGGAGAGCTCTGTACTGAGGGGAGTATTGGGGGAGAGCTCTGTACTGAGGGGAGTATTGGGGGAGAGCTCTGTACTGAGGGGAGTATTGGGGGGAGCTCTGTACTGAGGGGAGTATTGGGGGGAGAGCTCTGTACTGAGGGGGGTATTGGGGGGAGCTCTGTACTGAGGGGAGTATTGGGGGGAGAGCTCTGTACTGAGGGGGGTATTGGGGGAGAGCTCTGTACTGAGGGGAGTATTGGGGGAGAGCTCTGTACTGAGGGGAGTATTGGGGGAGAGCTCTGTACTGAGGGGGGTATTGGGGGAGAGCTCTGTACTGAGGGGGGTATTGGGGGAGAGCTCTGTACTGAGGGGGGTATTGGGGGAGAGCTCTGTACTGAGGGGGGTTATGGGGGAGAGCTCTGTACTGAGGGGAGTATTGGGGGAGAGCTCTGTACTGAGGGGGGTATTGGGGGAGAGCTCTGTACTGAGGGGGGTATTGGGGGAGAGCTCTGTACTGAGGGGGGTATTGGGGGAGAGCTCTGTACTGAGGGGGGTATTGGGGGAGAGCTCTGTACTGAGGGGAGTATTGGGGGAGAGCTCTGTACTGAGGGGGGTATTGGGGGGAGCTCTGTACTGAGGGGGGTATTGGGGGAGAGCTCTGTACTGAGGGGGGTATTGGGGGAGAGCTCTGTACTGAGGGGGGTATTGGGGGAGATCTCTGTACTGAGGGGGTATTGGGGGGAGCTCTGTACTGAGGGGAGTATTGGGGGAGAGCTCTGTACTGAGGGGAGTATTGGGGGAGATCTCTGTACTGAGGGGGTATTGGGGGGAGCTCTGTACTGAGGGGGGTATTGGGGGAGAGCTCTGTACTGAGGGGGGTATTGGGGGAGATCTCTGTACTGAGGGGGTATTGGGGGGAGCTCTGTACTGAGGGGGTATTGGGGGGAGCTCTGTACTGAGGGGAGTATTGGGGGAGAGCTCTGTACTGAGGGGAGTATTGGGGGAGATCTCTGTACTGAGGGGGTATTGGGGGGAGCTCTGTACTGAGGGGGTATTGGGGGGAGCTCTGTACTGAGGGGGGTATTGGGGGAGAGCTCTGTACTGAGGGGGGTATTGGGGGAGAGTTCTGCACTGAGGGGAGTATTGGGGGGAGAGATATGAGTGGGCCCTTACTGACATTAGAAGAATAGAGGGCCCTTGGTTGGGGTTTGGGGCCCCAGTCATCACCACTGTCAGTTAAAAGCTCTAACTGACCTCTAATAATAACATTTGGAATACCGCGATTGATTGATTGGTTCTCACCTTCACCGAGGAGGGAATAATAATCCGACTTGCAGTTGTATTTGGCTTCGGATTGGTAAGTGGTCGATTCAAACTTCATTTCCGCAAAATCGGCTTCTTTAGGATTTCCGCAGTCCACAGCTGGAGAAGAGGAAGACCAAGAATTAGAAATCTTACATTCCTTTATCTAGATACACCACGTCTACGAGACTTCCTTTATCCAGATACACCACGTCTACGGGCCTTCCTTTATCTAGATACACCACGTCTACGGGCCTTCCTTTATCTAGATACACCACGTCTATGGGCCTTCCTTTATCCAGATACACCACGTCTGCGGGCCTTCCTTTATCTAGATACACCACATCTACGGGCCTTCCTTTATCTAGATACACCACGTCTATGGGCCTTCCTTTATCTAGATACACCACGTCTACGGGCCTTCCTTTATCTAGATACACCACGTCTATGGGCCTTCCTTTATCTAGATACACCACGTCTGCGGGCCTTCCTTTATCTAGATACACCACGTCTACGGGCCTTCCTTTATCTAGATACACCACGTCTATGGGCCTTCCTTTATCTAGATACACCACGTCTACGGGCCTTCCTTTATCCAGATACACCACGTCTACGGGCCTTCCTTTATCTAGATACACCACGTCTATGGGCCTTCCTTTATCTAGATACACCATGTCTACAGACCTTCCTTTATCTAGATACACCACGTCTACGGGCCTTCCTTTATCCAGATACACCACGTCTACGGGCCTTCCTTTATCCAGATACACCACGTCTACGGGCCTTCCTTTATCCAGATACACCACGTCTACGGGCCTTCCTTTATCTAGATACACTACATCTACGGCCTTCCTTTATCTAGATACACCACGTCTACGGGCCTTCCTTTATCTAGATACACCACGTCTACGGGCCTTCCTTTATCTAGATACACCACGTCTACGGGCCTTCCTTTATCTAGATACACCACGTCTACGGGTCTTCCTTTATCCAGATACACCACGTCTACGGGGCCTTCCTTTATCCAGATACACCACGTCTACGGGCCTTCCTTTATCTAGATACACCACATCTACGGGCCTTCCTTTATCTAGATACACCACGTCTACGGGCCTTCCTTTATCTAGATACACCACGTCTACGGGCCTTCCTTTATCCAGATACACCACGTCTACGGGCCTTCCTTTATCCAGATACACCACGTCTATGGGCCTTCCTTTATCCAGATACACCACGTCTACGGGGCCTTCCTTTATCTAGATACAAGACGTCTATGGGCCTTCCTTTATCTAGATACACCACGTCTACGGGCCTTCCTTTATCTAGATACACTACATCTACGGCCTTCCTTTATCCAGATACACCACGTCTACGGGCCTTCCTTTATCTAGATACACCACGTCTACGGGCCTTCCTTTATCTAGATACACCACGTCTACGGACCTTCCTTTATCTAGATACACCACGTCTACAGGCCTTCCTTTATCTAGATACACCACGTCTACGGGCCTTCCTTTATCTAGATACACCACGTCTACGGGCCTTCCTTTATCTAGATACACCACGTCTACGGGCCTTCCTTTATCCAGATACACCACGTCTACGGGCCTTCCTTTATCCAGATATACCATGTCTACGGGCCTTCCTTTATCTAGATACACCACGTCTACGGGCCTTCCTTTATCTAGATACACCACGTCTACGGGGCCTTCCTTTATCTAGATACACCACGTCTACAGGCCTTCCTTTATCCAGATATACCACGTCTACGGGCCTTCCTTTATCTAGATACACCACATCTACGGACCTTCCTTTATCTAGGTGGCAGCTCACCTCTAATGTCAGTTCACTTTAAATATTTCAAGCAATGTAAAATATCTGATGTGATGAGCGCTTACGCTGGCATTGCAGGTGGGCGTTGCTCCAGGTTCCATCTGCTTGGCATTTGGCCAGGAACGACAGCGTTTTTTTCTAAAAAGAAGAGAGGAGAGGAATTTATGGTAGGAAGACATCTTCAGCTTTGTTATATTTTGTTATACTTTGTTATACTTTGTTGTATTTTGTTATACTTTGTTGTTGTATTTTGTTATACTTTGTTATATTTTGTTATTCTTTATTATATTTTGTTATATTTTGTTATGCTTTGTTATACTTTGTTATATTTTGTTATACTTTGTTATACTTTGTTATACTTTATTATATTTTGTTATTCTTTATTATGTTTTGTTATACTTTGTTATATTTTGTTATACTTTGTTATACTTTATTATACTTTGTTACACTTTGTTATATTTTGTTATACTTTGTTATACTTTGTTATATTTTGTTATACTTTGTTATACTTTGTTACACTTTGTTACATTTTGCTATATTTTGTTATACTTTATTATACTTTGTTATATTTTGTTATATTTTGTTATACTTTGTTATACTTTGTTATATTTTGTTATACTTTGTTATGCTTTGTTATACTTTGTTATATTTTGCTATATTTTGTTATACTTTATTATACTTTGTTATATTTTGTTATATTTTGTTATACTTTGTTATACTTTGTTATACTTTGTTATACTTTGTTATGCTTTGTTATACTTTGTTATACTTTGTTACACTTTGTTACATTTTGCTATATTTTGTTATACTTTATTATACTTTGTTATATTTTGTTATATTTTGTTATACTTTGTTATATTTTGTTATACTTTGTTATGCTTTGTTATACTTTGTTATATTTTGTTATGCTTTGTTATACTTTGTTATATTTTGTTATACTTTGTTATATTTTGTTATATTTTGTTATACTTTGTTATATTTTGTTATATTTTGTTATACTTTGTTACACTTTGTTACATTTTGCTATATTTTGTTATACTTTGTTATTCTTTGTTATATTTTGTTATACTTTGTTATACTTTGTTATACTTTGTTACACTTTGTTACATTTTGCTATATTTTGTTATACTTTGTTATACTTTGTTATATTTTGTTATACTTTGTTATATTTTGTTATACTTTGTTATACTTTGTTGTATTTTGTTATTCTTTGTTATATTTTGTTATACTCTTTTCCATTATGACCACTTACATCTCCGGCCACAATCTCGAATCCTTCCTCGCACCTGACAGTCACCATGTCTTTAAATATATATTTGGCGTTCTGAGGATCCAGGATAGAATTCTCTGTTACCTGATTGGGGCAAGGAATAGCTGTAGAGTAAAGAGAATAAATAAAAAATAAAAAAATGATACACCTTTTATTATTAGTACATTACAATTTTTTAAGGCTAGATACACAGATTCTTGCAGAAGTCCTATGGTGACCCGTTCTTTTTAAGCCCCGCCTCTACCAATTGGTTAAAGCGGAGGTCCACCCAAAAAAAGAAAAAATAGAGTTACGTACCGGTAACGTCTTTTCCAGTAGTCTTTCAGGACAGCCCACAATTGAGAGATACTCCTCCTCTTCCTCTAGGAAACACTGCGCCAGCCCATAAATTTCTCACTCCCCCTGCCAGACCTCAGTTTTTATACGAGCACCTCCGGTCAGCTGGGGAGACACAAGAACATGTTAATAACATACAATTACATATCAACATCATGTCCTGGTCTTGAAATCAGACTTCCTCTATTCGGGTGGGTACCCAGGGCTGTCCTGAAAGACTACTGGAAAAGACGTTACCGGTACGTAACTCTATTTTTCCCCTCCCGTCTTTCAGGACAGCCCACAATTGAGAGGATAACCGAGAACTTACCAACTAGGGTGGGACTATGGCTTGCAAAACCTTTCGTCCAAAGGCTTGCTCACCTGCCGAAACCAGGTCCACCCTGTAGTGTTTAACGAAGGTGGTGTAGCTGGACCATGTTGCTGCTTTGCAAATCTGTTCCGGCGTTGCTCCCGCTCTTTCTGCTTGAGAGGTTGCCAGCGCTCGAGTGGAGTGTGCTTTAATTCCTGTAGGGATATCCCTACCAGCCAAAGTGTATGCTTGCTCAATGCTTAGTCTTAGCCACCTGGCAATAGTGCGCCTGGATGCTTTGCATCCCTTCCTGGTTCCAGAAAATAAAACAAATAGTGAGTCTGACCGTCTAAACGGTTTAGTCACCTCTAAATAATGTAGGATACTTCTCCTAACATCTAACGTACTGAAACGTCGTTCCCTTTCCCCCGAAGGGTTGGAACAAAAAGAGGGTAAAACTATATCTTGACTCCTGTGAAACTTTGAAGTCACTTTAGGAAGAAAGGCTGGATCGGTCTTGAAAACGACCCGATCCGGGAAAATAACACAAAAAGGGGGTCTGATCGATAGAGCTTCTAGCTCGCTGACCCTCCTAGCAGTGGTCACTGCAACCAAAAAAGCTGTTTTTAAGGTTAAATCCCTTAGAGAACAATTATCTAAGGGCTCAAAGGGAGTACCCGTTAGGGTACGCAATACCAGAGACAGGTCCCAACTGGGGAAGGGTGGCCCTCGAGCTGGTCTCTGTCTGGATAGTGCTTTAAAGAACCTGACTATCCAGGGACTGGTGGCCAGAGGTTTTTCTAAATACACCGTAAGTGCCGAAACCTGCCCTTTAAGGGTGCTAACCGAAAGACCCTTATCTGCCCCACACTGAAGAAATTCTAAGACAGCCGTGGGGCTCTGTACAGAACAGGGGCAATTTACACACCATTCGTTGAAACGAAGCCAAACCTTCTTGTAAATTTTGCGGGTCTCCTTTTTTCTACTATTAAGGAGGGTGGCAATTAAACCTTCGGAAAATCCCTTGGATCTTAGTATGGCTTCCTCAGTAGCCACGCTGCTAGCCTCCACCTGTGGACTTGTGGACATAGGACTGGGCCCTGTGATAGAAGATCCTCCCACTGAGGTAGAAATAAGGGTGGTTCTGCCGCTAATTGTTTGAGGACTGAGAACCAAGCCCTCTTGGGCCAGTAAGGAGCTACCAGGACTAGAGAGGTGTGCTCTAATTGGAATTTTCTCAGTACTGCTGGAAGAAGTACCGGAGGTGGGAATGCATAGCATCTTCCGAACTTCCAGCTTTGGGACAGGGCATCCACTCCCCTTGCTCCTTCTCCCTTGTTCAGGGAGAAGAAACAGGGGGCCTTCGCATTTTCTCTTGAGGCGAAGAGGTCCACCTCCAGAGTTCCCCATCTCTTGTTCAGGAGCTGAAAGACCTCCTGGTTGAGGGTCCACTCGCCCTCCCTCAGCTGCCTCCGACTGAGGAAGTCTGCTGTTACGTTTCTTTCTCCCCTCAGAAAGACCGCCGAAAGGTAGAGGGTGTGGATCTCGGCCCAGCCCAGAATCTCTGCTGTCAGGACCGACAAACTTTCGCTTCTCGTGCCGCCCTGCTTGTTTAAATAGGCTACGGCCGATGAATTGTCCGATCTCACCTGAATGTGGTGCCCCTGGAGTTCCTCCTGAAAGAACCTGAGGGCTAGGCCCACTGCCCTCAGCTCCTTCCAATTGGAAGATCTCTTTAGATCTTGGAGACCCCAGGTACCCTGCGCTGGAAGGGACCCCAGGTGCGCTCCCCAGCCCTTGCCGCTTGCGTCTGTGGTTACCACCCGAGACACCGGGATAATCCACAGACGTCCTTGGGTTATGTTGGTGGCCTTTCTCCACCACCAGAGGGATCTTTTTACCTGAAGGGGTACTAGAATCAAGGAGTCTAGGGCTTCTAGGCTGTGATCCCAGACCCTTAGTAGGAAGGCCTGCAGTGGGCGAAAGTGAATCCCTGCCCACTGTACGGCTGGGAGGGCAGATGTCAGCAGACCTAGCGTTGACATCAGGGACCTTAGTGACACCTGTTGATTGTTTTGGAGGGAAGCTACTGCTCTGTCCAACTTCTTGACTTTCTCTACCGGGAGGAACACTCTTGAGAGAGTAGAATCCAGCAGGTACCCTAGGTAAGTGATCTGTTGGGATGGAATTAAACTGGACTTGTCTAGGTTCAGTAACCACCCTAGGTCTGTTAGAACCTTCTTGGTCACTTCCAGGTCCCTGGATAGCTGCTCTGGCGAGGCTGCGAAAAGTAGCAGGTCGTCCAGATAGGCTATGATGGATATTCCCTGAAGTCGCAGAAACGCTAAGGGTTCTGCCAGGATTTTGGTAAAAATCCGGGGCGAGGAGGATAGCCCGAATGGCAGAGCCTGGAACTGGAGGTGTACAATCGTTCCCTCTAGGTCCACGGCCAATCGCAGATAACTCTGAGAATTCTCTGCGATCGGGACGTGTAAGTATGCGTCTCTGAGGTCCAGAGATACCATGAAACAATTGAGGGGAATGAGGGCTCTGACTGTATAAATTGATTCCATACGGAATTTCCTGTATGAAATGGATCTGTTCAGAGGTTTTAGGTTTAGGATTAACCTGTATTTTCCCGAGGGCTTCTTTACCACAAAGATGTGTGAATAAAATCCCCTTCCTTCCTCTGCCCTTGGAACTCTGAGGATGACACTCTGATCCTCTAGCTCCCTTAGAGCTCCCAACAAGGCTTCGGATTTCTCCTTGTCCCTGGGTAGATGGGTGACTAGGTATCTCTGGGGGGGAGGTGATGAAAATTCCAGTCGGTATCCCCCTCTTATGACCGCCAGGACAAACTGGTTTGGGGAGATTGATTCCCATTGTGGGAGAAAGGTCCCCAGTCTTCCTCCCACCCTGACTAACAAGTCATGGGTTTTTAGGGGGCTGGACAGGAGGGTGAAAAATCGCTCCACCTCTGCCTCTGCCCCTGGGGGTCCAAACCCTCTTTTGGCCTGCTGGTTTGGCCCCTTTTTGCTTATGCGGACGAAACCCCCTTCCTGCCTGTACTGTGACTCTCTTTTTAGGAGGAAAGGCTTTCTTTTTGTCCGCCGTGCGGTCTAGTACTGCTTCAAGGCCTGGGCCAAAAAGCAGGTCCCCTGTGAAGGGAATACCACATAACTTGGATTTAGAGGCGCTGTCGCCAGTCCAAGTCTTGAGCCAGAGGGCCCTTCTGGCCGAGTTAGCCAGAACCGCCGATCTGGCCGACATGCGGACTGACTCCGCTGAGGCATCCGCTATATAAGCGACTCCTTGCAGGATAGTAGGGAAGGAGGCTAAAATAGTTTCTGTGACGGTATCGGTATGATATCCCCGTCAACGTTCCCTTCTTCCCATAACGACAATCACCCCAATATTCCACGAGGAGGGATATCCCTGGAATCGCCCAGAAAGCCACACATGAGACAAGCTTACTGCTAGAACAAGACACTTTATTGACACAAAAACTCAGCTTATATGTGGTTACAGCCTGTTAGGAACGCCCCCCTCACACAGTGGGGTTTCCCATACAGATTATAGGAGACAAGTCGGAGCCGACCATGCAGACACGTTTCTTTAGATAAAGACATCAGCGGAGTTAATTACTAGGTGTAACAGCCTGACCACAATGAAGCAATCAGAATAATTAACATGAGCCCCTTATCTAATCATTGTAAACAGTAAGGCCGGTCTCCTTCCCACACACAATAAATCAATTACCATTTGAACTAGGGAGCTGGCTGAGGAAGGGTCATTAACATGTCAATAGCTTGTGACACATGAACCAAGCAGGGAGATTTACACTGACATCCTTCACAATGGCCCCCCTTTTTCTCCCTGCTCCGGCAAACCCGGTTGGACCTTCCCTGGTCCAGTAGGGTTGACGGGTTCAGAGCTTTTAGTCCGAGGTTAACTCCGTTTGGCGTGACTGACCTCCATTGGTAACTGCTTCCGACTCAGGTATGCTACCGGGTCGTCAGATCACACGCCGGTCAGTCCCCAAGTCTTTGTGCGATCTGCAAAGTCACCAGAAGTCAGTGTGAAGACAGCGAATGGGTCTGTGCGCCGCCGTCTAGGTGTCCCGCTATGGGAGGGGGCAGGTTATGGCTCTGAAGTGACAATCACAGGAGATTCATAAAAAGAAAAAGTTATATTTGTTGAAATGCTGTAGCACTGGTGCTCAGAGTCCGGGGGGGGGGGGAGAGGGGACTCAGAGCCCCATAAGGTCAGCCACCCCCTGCTCCCTCCGCAGCCGCCGGTTCTCCTCTTTGAGCTTCTCCAGCTCCATCTCCAGTTCATGGAGCCTGGGGGGGTCAGCCCGCTGTGACCTCAGGTGGTTGTTCTCCTCCTCCATGCGGCTTATGCACTCCTCCAGCTCTATGTACTCACGGATCAGATCCTGCTTGCTCATGTCCTGCAGGCTCTCCACGTGGTCCTTCATCATCAGGAACTGGGTGGTGGTGTAAGGGGCCACCGGTGGGCCCTTGGCGAACATCTCGGCCCGCATCTGGGGTGCCCGCTGCGATTCCATCTCCTCCAGTCGCTTCTTCTCCTCCCAGGTCCGCTGGTTATATGACTTCCAGGACCTCTTCTTCTTGGAGGGTAGCTGGCGGTGCCTCTTTCTGCCCAGCTCCCTCCAAGGCCCCTCCGGCTCATGGCTGTCGCCCATGACCAGCTGACAATGGTGTTCCCTGTTGTCCGTAATAACAGATTGTACCATGAGGGCTTCGTAAGGGGTGCCCAATGGTTCTTCCGGACCCAGCTCCTGGAGATCCCAAGCCGAGTCTACACAATGGGCTGCTGCTGGTGGGCGGTACCCAGGTTGAGACCAATTTGACCTGGTGTTGTCGTTCATGGGGCAATTCTGCTTGAAGTGACCCAACTGTTTGCACCGGAAGCAGCGTTGTTCGTTGTCCTCCTGGCGTGGGTAGCGAGGGCTAGATGTCATCGGTCTGTTAGGCGGTTGGTATCTAGCGGCTGGTGGGTGTGAGGGCGCCGTTGGTTGTGGAGGTTGTACCCGTGGTGTGACCTGGTTTGTCTTGCGAGTATCCGCATATTCATCCGCCAACTTCGCGGCCTCTGGTAGAGTCATGGGCCTGCGATCTCTCACCCAATCTTTGACATCCGTCTGGATGTGATTGTAAAATTGCTCCAGGAGCATTAGTTGCAAAATGTCCTCTGCGGTGGTGGCCTGGCTGCTGTTAACCCAGTTAGAGGCCGACAGGGACAGCTGGCATGCCCATTCTGCGTAAGAGTCTTTCGTGGTTTTGCGCGAGTCCCTGAACTTCTGTCGGTGGGACTCTGGGGTTACTGCATAACGAGCCAGGAGCACTTCTTTAACCCTGGCGTAGCTATGGATATCCTGATCTGGCACGGTACGGAAAGCATCAGAAGCTTTGCCTGACAGTTTGCCTGACAATATTGAAACCCACTCTCTTCTAGCTATTCGGTGCAGGTTACATTGTCGCTCAAAATCCGCCAGGTAGTTATCAATTTCACAGTCCTTTTCATCAAAAGCTTTAAAAGCGCTAAACGGAATCTTCCTTGCGTCTGCTGTGCTGTACTCACTGTTCGTAGAAGGTGCGGCTGCTTGTTGGACTGCTGCCAGTTTTAACTGTAGTTCTGCGTCCCTTATTTGTTTAGCCTCCTCCGCTAACAGGTCCATCACTTTCAGAACCACATCCGGCGTTGGGTTCGGGCCGAACCACGCTAGCTTCTCTCTCATTAGCTTGTTGTTTGGTGACTCCTCCTGAATCACTGGTGTCTCCATCTCTTGTACTGCTGGCGTTGCTGCAATCCCGTCCTCCTGGTCTAGCTCCATTAATTCCGCTATGATGACCCGCTTGGTTTTGTTGCTAGCGATCCTTCCACGAACTTCCAGTAGTTCTTCCAGTGTCTGCTTGGAATCCGGGTGTGAAGGGGAATAGAAGGGAAAAATCCCGCTGCTACCAACCAATTGTGACGGTATCGGTATGATATCCCCGTCAACGTTCCCTTCTTCCCATAACGACAATCACCCCAATATTCCACAAGGAGGGATATCCCTGGAATCGCCCAGAAAGCCACACATGAGACAAGCTTACTGCTAGAACAAGACACTTTATTGACACAAAAACTCAGCTTATATGTGGTTACAGCCTGTTAGGAACGCCCCCCTCACACAGTGGGGTTTCCCATACAGATTATAGGAGACAAGTCGGAGCCGACCATGCAGACACGTTTCTTTAGATAAAGACATCAGCGGAGTTAATTACTAGGTGTAACAGCCTGACCACAATGAAGCAATCAGAATAATTAACATGAGCCCCTTATCTAATCATTGTAAACAGTAAGGCCGGTCTCCTTCCCACACACAATAAATCAATTACCATTTGAACTAGGGAGCTGGCTGAGGAAGGGTCATTAACATGTCAATAGCTTGTGACACATGAACCAAGCAGGGAGATTTACACTGACATCCTTCACAGTTTCCTTATCCGTACCAGCTTCAATGTGCTCCTGAATTTTAGAGAGCCAATGCTCCAGATTGCGAGCCATTACCGTGACGGCAAGTTCTGGTTTAAGATTCCCCATAGTAGAATCCCAACATTTCTTTAATAGGGAATCCATTCTTTTGTCCATAACATCGGACAAAACCCCCATGTCCTCGAACGCTAAATCCGTGTTCCTGGACACTTGGGAGAAGGCGGCGTCTAATTTGGGGCTTTTGTTCCAAACAGATAAAGGATCCTCTGAGAAAGGGAATCTCCTCTTTAGGGATCTGGAAAAAAAGGGTTTCCTTTCAGGATCCTGCCACTCCTTCTTAATGGTCTCAACCAGTATATCATGTACTGGGAAGACCTTTTTCTCTTGCTCCTCCAGACCCCTGTACATTCGATCATGGAGGGTAAGAGGTTTCTTGTCGGTTTGGATACCAAGGGTTGTGTAAACTGCCCCTAAGAGGTCCTCTACCTCATCCAGTGACAATTTGTACCTAGAGGGCTTCCTGGACTCCCCGTCCTGGTCCTCTCCCTCTGACCCCTCTTGAGAATCAGAGGTGGCACTATCTGGAGGAACCTGTTCCTCTTGGGAAGGGCCTGCGGAAACATCTGCCATAGCTGCTGCAATGGGTATGACAGGAGCAGGACCCTGAGCCTGTGGCTGGGTTGTAACCTGGGTAGGGACAGCCAAAGGCTGTAACCTCTCAAACAGAGATTTGAATGAGGAGAACGTGGATGACAGTTCTTTAACAGAGGCTGCAAGTCCTGACTCCTGTTCTAATTCATTTTCCCTGACCAGGGATTGAATGCAATCCCTACATAGGACCTTAGTCCATGTTTCTGGAAGGACATCCCTACAGGAGGCACACTTCCTCTTTGAGCTATGCCTTCCACTACCCGTTTTTTCAATGGCTTTCTGAAACACAGAAAGGGCAGAAAACAACAGTTATAAAAATAAAAAATTTAAAAAATTTAAAAAATTTAGTTACAACCCTGGGAGTGCACCTAGCCCCCTATAAACCCTGGGACTAAGGACTCCCCCTCCCCTGGCCACCCAGGGGGCTTGCCTCCCCATGCATTGAACCCTACATGGAGAGGCAAACCTAAGCTAGAGAGCGCCCCTCCCCAGGGTACTCTTACCTTAGGCTCGCTGGAGGTAGCGTCAGTTGTCAGGGCTGGCTCTGGAGATGCTGCCGACATGACTGCAGGTGGCTGCTTGCTGAGAGCTTCTCCTCGCCTGTGCGAGATCCGACTCCCTCCAGCGTCCGCCCGGACCTCCTATCAGCACCGCGACCCGGAACCGGAAGTCGCGGTTCAAAGGGGAGACATCCGCTCTACGCCGGAAATGACGTCACCCGCCGTCCAGCCCGCTCGGTTCAAAAAAATTCTTTGCGGCCTGTAGTACAGGGCGAGCCTGGATGTCCCCCCCGCTGCGCCCCGCTGGACGAGATAGGGGTCCCCCGCAACCAGGAGCCGCGCTCGGCGTGGAAGGGGTGGCTAATGGTGGGCCTGCACCGCACCAGGATTCACCTGGAAGCCTCTGCTTCCTTAAGGTAAAATAGATGGCCTCAGTCCTCTGCCTGAATTGGCCTAGGTTCCCATGCACAGTGTCTCCCCACCGGAGGAAACACTAATACTGAGGTCTGGCAGGGGGAGTGAGAAATTTATGGGCTGGCGCAGTGTTTCCTAGAGGAAGAGGAGGAGTATCTCTCAATTGTGGGCTGTCCTGAAAGACGGGAGGGGAAAACACAAACACGGGCTCCTTAAAAGAATGGACACTTACCTGTCCTGGGCGCCCGCAATGTCGGCCACCCGAGGCCAACCTGTCCCTCAGTCCTCGGATGCTGCCATCTTTGGTAAGGGAATCAGGAAGCGGCTTCACTTCCCGGTTCCCTACTGCGCATGCGCGAGTCGCGCTGCGCAATCGAAATGGTCCCTGCTGTCTTCTGGGACCCGTGTGTCTCCCAGAAGACAGCGGGGGGCGGGGAGGGGAAGTGGCGTAAGCCCCGCGGGAGTCTATGCCCGGAAATGGGTGCAAATACCTGTATTATTGTGGCATAACCCCCGCGGGAGTCTATGCCCAGAAGTGGGTGCAAATACCTATATTGTACAGGGAACTGCACCCCCCTTCCCCCTGAAAGGTGCCAAATGTGACACGGGGGGGTCCAAAAAGCGGAGGTTCCATTTTTCTGCGTACCTCCGCTTTAAAATACATAAAAAAACAATTAAAAAAAATAATAATTTTTACTTACCTTCCGATCTTCCTTCATGTCCTCCCTCGCGTTGTCTTCTGGGGAATGGAGGCGCGCTGTCTTCTGGGTGATGTGATGGTGAGGCTCTGATGTGATGGGAGGCTCTGATGTGATGGGGGGTCCTCTAATGTGATGGTGAGGCTCTGATGTGATGGGGAGGCTCTGATGTGATGGGAGGCTCTGATGTGATGGGGAGGCACTAATGTGATGGGGTGGTTCTGATGTGATGGGGGACCTCTGATGTGATAGGGAGGCTCTGATGTGATGGGGAGGTTCTGATGAAATTGGGGGTCCTCTGATGTGATGGGGACCTCTGATGTGATAGGGAGGCTCTGATGTGATGGGGAGGTTCTGATGAAATTGGGGGTCCTCTGATGTGATGGGGAGGCTCTGATGTGATAGGGAGGCTCTGATGTGATGGGGAGGTTCTGATGAAATTGGGGGTCCTCTGATGTGATGGGGAGGTTCTGATGAAATTGGGGGTCCTCTGATGTGATGGGGAGGCTCTGATGTGATAGGGAGGCTCTGATGTGATGGGGAGGTTCTGATGAAATTGGGGGTCCTCTGATGTGATGGGGAGGTTCTGATGAAATTGGGGATCCTCTGATGTGATGGGGAGGCTCTGATGTGATGGGGAGGTTCTGATGTGATGGGGAGGCTCTGATGTGATGGTGAGGCTCTGATGTGATGGGGAGGTTCTGATGTGATGGGGGACCTCTTTGTTATATTTTGTTATACTTTGTTATACTTTGTTATACTTTGTTATATTCTGATGTGATGGGGGGGGCCTCTGATGTGAAGGGGGTGGGGCTTTAATGTAATGAAGGAACCTCGGATGTGATGGGGGAGGGGGGGGGGGGCTTTTATGTCACAATAATTTCATCAAGGTGATGGTGTGCATTTTCCGAGGCTCAGGATTCCCACTAATAAAACTAGCAGCTAAAACATGATTGGTTAATGCGGACATCACAGACACTTCTTTCTGCCTTTGTTTCTGAACTAAAGTCCCCTTTAAAATAAAGTATAAATCCGATATTATTATCTCACCGTCTTCTGAGTAGCGCAATTTCCAGCCTTTGTTGTCTCCGCCGCTGTCTGTTTGGAAAAGGACATCCACTTCATAGCTCCCCGTCTCAATGGGGGGAGGGGGGCTTTTCCCACAGAAAGGACCGAACTTGCGCCCTTTGGCTTTTATCTGTGAGGGGGAATTAAACATGCGCTGCCATTAAACTTTTTTTTTAACCACTTAAGCCCCGCATGAAGAGGCATTGCCAGACACAACCGGTTCCCATTCCAGGTCCTGATGCCTTATTTAGACCCATTAGTGACCCATCACTGGTTCTCTGTGCTTCTGTATTAAACGCAGGCAGATCGTGGATGGTGGGAGGAGCAGTGCCTGAAGAACAGCCCCCTCCGTGTCCTTCTCCACGCCCCGTTCTCCCCCGGCCCCCTCCGTGTCCTTCTCCAGCCCCTGTTCTCCCCCGGCCCCCTCTGTGTCCTTCTCCACCCCCCGTTCTCCCCCGGCCCCCTCTGTGTCCTTCTCCACCCTCCGTTCTCCCCCGGCCCCCTCCGTGTCCTTCTCCACCCCCGTTCTCCCCCGGCCCCCTCCGTGTCCTTCTCCACCCCCTGTTCTCCCCCGGCCCCCTCTGTGTCCTTCTCCACCCCCTGTTCTCCCCCGGCCCCCTCCGTGTCCTTCTCCACCCCCGTTCTCCCCCAGCCCCCTCTGTGTCCTTCTCCACCCCCCGTTCTCCCCCGGCCCCCTCCGTGTCCTTCTCCACCCCCCATTCTCCCCCGGCCCCCTCCGTGTCCTTCTCCACCCTCTGTTCTCCCCCGGCCCCCTCCGTGTCCTTCTCCAGCCCCTGTTCTCCCCCGGCCCCCTCTGTGTCCTTCTCCACCCCCTGTTCTCCCCCGGCCCCCTCTGTGTCCTTCTCCACCCCCCGTTCTCCCCCGGCCCCCTCCGTGTCCTTCTCCACCCCCCGTTCTCCCCCGGCCCCCTCTGTGTCCTTCTCCACCCCCCGTTCTCCCCCGGCCCCCTCTGTGTCCTTCTCCACCCTCCGTTCTCCCCCGGCCCCCTCCGTGTCCTTCTCCACCCCCGTTCTCCCCCGGCCCCCTCCGTGTCCTTCTCCACCCCCTGTTCTCCCCCGGCCCCCTCTGTGTCCTTCTCCACCCCCTGTTCTCCCCCGGCCCCCTCTGTGTCCTTCTCCACCCCCCGTTCTCCCCCAGCCCCCTCCGTGTCCTTCTCCACCCCCCGTTCTCCCCCAGCCCCCTCCGTGTCCTTCTCCACCCCCCGTTCTCCCCCAGCCCCCTCTGTGTCCTTCTCCACCCCCCATTCTCCCCCGGCCCCCTCTGTGTCCTTCTCCACCCCCTGTTCTCCCCCAGCCCCCTCCGTGTCCTTCTCCACCCCCCGTTCTCCCCCGGCCCCCTCTGTGTCCTTCTCCACCCCCCATTCGCCCCCCCTGTGTCCTTCTCCACCCCCCATTCTCCCCCAGCCCCCTCTGTGTCCTTCTCCACCCCCCATTCTCCCCCGGCCCCCTCTGTGTCCTTCTCCACCCTC
The DNA here is from genome assembly GCF_905171775.1 of Rana temporaria. Classification (NCBI taxonomy): domain Eukaryota; kingdom Metazoa; phylum Chordata; class Amphibia; order Anura; family Ranidae; genus Rana; species Rana temporaria. Next base: position 2,585,596 of record NC_053496.1, read on the forward strand.
CGTTTTCCCCCAGCCCCCTCTGTGTCCTTCTCCACCCCCCGTTCTCTCCCGGCCCCCTCTGTGCACTTAGGCGCCCCCCACCTCTGCAGGCGCCTGGGTGCAAAGCACCCTGTGCACCCTGCCTAGGATCGGCCCTGTGTGGAAGAGCCGAGACAGCTGCTGAGGGACCCCAGAAGGACCAGGTTTGGGGCCACTCTGTACAAAAGGAGCTGCACAGTGGAGGTAAGTATAACATGTTTGTTATTTAAAAAACATTATTTTTTTTAACTTTACAACCCCTTTAAAAATAAAAAAAACGACTACAATATTTTGCCGCAAAGGGGGGGGGGTGGGGTTGCGGGCGCAAAGCGCCACCTCCCTGAAACGCGTTTCAGCAGGTTGGGATGTCTGCTGTACAATAGTGAAGGTAAGACTGGAATAATGACGCCTTTTTGGAATCGGATGCTCACCATCAAACTGTCATAAGAACAACTCCCATCATCTGCCTCCTCAATATCGAAATCCGTTGGCTGAAAGGTGAGGATGACCTGGTAGCCGGGCTCCAGCAGCACTTTATATTCGCAGAGAGAGTTCTCGGGGTACGGCGAGGGGTATCCAGGGCTGCTAATCTGGCCTCGTAGTTCTGTATACCGGCCCCCGCTACAGTTCACTGCCAAATAGAAAAAAAACATTCGGCTCGCGTTACACATTTCTCAGTATTTTCCTTTCATAGATTCCATTATCACCAACAAAAATTAACCACTTCGGCCCCCGGACCAATATGCAGCTAAAGGACCTGGCCCCTTTTTGCGATTCGGCGCTGCGTCGCTTTAACCGACAATTGCGCGGTCGTGCGACGTGGCTCCCAAACAAAATTGGCGTCCTTTTTTTTTTATCGCCTCCGCGGTTTTTATTTTTCGCGCTATAAACAAAAATAGAGCGACGATTTTGAAAAAAAAAAAAATGCAATATTTTTTTTACTTTTTGCTACAATAAATATCCCCCAAAAAAAGATATTAAAAAAACGTTTTCCTCAGTTTAGGCCGATACGTATTCTTCTACTTATTTTTATTAAAAAACATCGCAATAAGCGTTTATTGATTGGTTTGCGTAAAAGTTATAGGGCCAGATTCTTGTAGAATCTGCGGCGGCGTAGCATAAGCCATTTACACTACGCCGCCGCAAATTACTGGAGCAAGTGCCGTATTCTCCACGCACTTGCTCCGTAATTTGCGTCGGCGTAGTGAAATTGGCCCGGCGTAAGGCCGCGTAATTCAAAGGGGGCGGCTTGTATTTAAATTAAGCGCGCACCCCGCGCCGATCGAACTGCGCATGCGCCGGGCGGAAAAATAGCCCAGTGCGCATGCTCCAGCTCACGATGGAAAACGTCAATGACGCCGACGTGAGCGTCATTGACATAAGGTCGTATTCGACTAACGAAAATGACGTAAACGACGGAAAAAGCCGACGCTGACCCGACGCCATACTTAACTTACGGAACGACGGACCTACGTAAACTTGCCCCTCATTATAGCAGGGGCAAGTTTACGCTTACGGAAACGTCGTAAAATCACTGCGTCGTCCGCGCGTACGTTCGGGAATATCGAGTAAATAGCTAATTTGCATAGACGACGGGGAAAACGACGGAGGCGACACCTAGCGGCGGGAAAAAAAATTGCATTGAAGATCTGACAGCGTAAGAGACTTACGCCTGTCGGATCTAATGGGTATCTATGCGTAACTGATTCTAAGAATCAGTCGCATAGATACCCTGGGCCAGATTAGGACTTACGACTGCGCAAATGGCGTTGCGCCGTCGTAACGCCTTTGAGAATCTGGCCCATAGCGTCTACAAAATAGGGGATAGTTTTATGGCATTTTTATTATTATTATTTTTTTCTAGTAATGGCGATCTGCGATTTTTATCATGACTGCGACATTATGGCGGACACATCGGACACTTTTGACACATTTTTGGGACCATTCACATTTATACAGCGACCAGTGCTATAAAAATGCACTGATTACTGTGAAAATGACACTGGCAGTGAAGGGGTTAACCAGGAGGAGGCGCTGTAGGGGTTAAGTGTGCCCTAAGGGAGTTTTCTTACTGTGTGGGGGCGTGGCTGGGCGTGTGACATCACTGATCGTCGTTCCCTAACACAGGGAACAGACGATCAGTGACAGCCACACTAGGAAGCACAGGGAGAGGTTTGCTTACACTTACCTCTCCCCGTTCTTCCTCTCTGTGACCCGATCGCGGGACACCGGCGGCGATCGGGTCCGATGTTCCCGCGGGGACGGTCAAGGAGGAGAGGACCGGCTCGCGAGCGTGCCGCGCGACCCGCGGCTCAGCTCTTAAAGGGGACGTCACGTACATGTACACCCTTGTGCCCAGCCGATCCATTTTGTTGACGTATATCTGCGTGCGGCGGTCCTCAAGCGGTTAAACAGGACAGTATAGGGTGACCACATTTCCAAACTGTCGTTCAGTGACACCCAAAAATCAGCTTGTGCTGTAACGAATCACAGCACAGCTGGGGGCGGCGGGTGCGCGCACAGAGGGGGAGAGCAGAACGGCAGCGGCACAGAGGGGGAGAGCAGAACGGCAGCGGCACAGAGGGGGAGAGCAGAACGGCAGCGGCACGGAGGGGGAGAGCAGAACGGCAGCGGCACGGAGGGGGAGAGCAGAACGGCAGCGGCACGGAGGGGGAGAGCAGAACGGCAGCGGCACGGAGGGGGAGAGCAGAACGGCAGCGGCACGGAGGGGGAGAGCAGAACGGCAGCGGCACGGAGGGGGAGAGCAGAATGGCAGCGGCACGGAGGGGGGGAGCAGAATGGCAGCGGCACGGAGGGGGGAGCAGAATGGCAGCGGCACGGAGGAGGAGAGCAGAACGGCAGCGGCACGGAGGGGGGACACAGGAGCATGGAGGGAGAGCCAGGTATCGGTAAAGTACTCGGGGAAATGCTTGGTATCGGTCCCGATACTGATACTAGTATCGGTATCGGGACAACCCTGGTTCAAAGAATGTCGGGCAAAACGGTCGGCCCTCGCGCATGTTCACTTCATCAAATCTGGCCCTTGTTAAAAAAAAGTTTGGACACCCCTGCAGTAATGTATCATGAATTGTACTGTAGATACACTGTAGTACTTTTTATCAGGGGGTTCCCTCAAACTGGAAAGTTATTTCAAGGGTTCCTTTGCATTCAAAAAATTGCAGAAGGCCGATCCAGCCCACGGCAGGGTCCCTACATTTGCTATTGGAAACAAAGACAATAAGATCGTTGGGTTACGGCAGGGCTCCTAAAACTTTTTAAACAGGGGGCCAGTTCACTTTGTTGGGGGCCGGATCAATGCAGCCTCATAAATGCCCAACAACGCAGCCTCACCAGTGCCCAGCAATGCAGCCTGTCCAGTGCCCAGCAATGCAGCCTGACCTGTGCCCAGCAATGCAGCCTGACCAGTGCCCAGCAAAGCAGCCTGACCAGTGCCCAGCAATGCAGCCTGTCCAGTGCCCAGCAATGCAGCCTGACTAGTGCCCAGCAACGCAGCCTGACCAGTGCCCAGCAATGCAGCCTGTCCAGTGCCCAGCAATGCAGCCTGTCCAGTGCCCAGCAATGCAGCCTGACTAGTGCCCAGCAAAGCAGCCTGACCAGTGCCCAGCAATGCAGCCTGTCCAGTGCCCAGCAATGCAGCCTGACTAGTGCCCAGCAACGCAGCCTGACCAGTGCCCAGCAATGCAGCCTGACCAGTGCCCAGCAAAGCAGCCTGACCAGTGCCCAGCAATGCAGCCTGTCCAGTGCCCAGCAATGCAGCCTCACCAGTGCCCAGCAACGCAGCCTTACCAGTAATGCAGCTTTACCAGTGCCCATCTATGCAGCCTGACCTGTGCCAAGCAATGCAGCCTGACCTGTGCCCAGCAATGCAGCCTGACTAGTGCTCAGCAATGCAGCCTGACCAGTGCCCAGCAATGCAGCCTGACCAGTGCCCAGAAAAGCAGCCTGTCCAGTGCCCAGCAATGCAGCCTGTCCAGTGCCCAGCAATACAGCCTGTCCAGTGCCCAGCAATGCAGCCTGTCCAGTGCCCAGCAATGCAGCCTGTCCAGTGCCCAGCAATGCAGCCTGTCCAGTGCCCAGCAATGCAGCCTTTCCAGTGCCCAGCAATACAGCCTGTCCAGTGCCCAGCAATGCAGCCTGACCAGTGCCCAGCAATGCAGCCTGACCTGTGCCCAGCAATGCAGCCTGACCTGTGCCCAGCAATGCAGCCTGACCTGTGCCCAGCAATGCAGCCTGACCTGTGCCAAGCAATGCAGCCTGACCTGTGCCCAGCAATGCAGCCTGACTAGTGCCCAGCAATGCAGCCTGACCAGTGCCCAGCAATGCAGCCTGACCTGTGCCCAGCAATGCAGCCTGACTAGTGCCCAGCAATGCAGCCTGACCAGTGCCCAGCAAAGCAGCCTGTCCAGTGCCCAGCAAAGCAGCCTGTCCAGTGCCCAGTAATGCAGCCTGTCCAGTGCCCAGCAATGCAGCCTGTCCAGTGCCCAGCAATGCAGCCTGTCCAGTGCCCAGCAATGCAGCCTGTCCAGTGCCCAGCAATACAGCCTGTCCAGTGCCTAGCAATACAGCCTGTCCAGTGCCCAGCAATACAGCCTGTCCAGTGCCCAGCAATGCAGCCTGACCTGTGCCCAGCAATGCAGCCTGACTAGTGCCCAGCAATGCAGCCTGACCAGTGCCCAGCAAAGCAGCCTGTCCAGTGCCCAGCAATGCAGCCTGTCCAGTGCCCAGCAATGCAGCCTGACCAGTGCCCAGCAGTGCAGCCTGTCCAGTGCCCAGCAATGCAGCCTGTCCAGTGCCCAGCAATGCAGCCTGACCAGTGCCCAGCAATGCAGCCTGACCAGTGCCCAGCAATGCAGCCTGTCCAGTGCCCAGCAATGCAGCCTGTCCAGTGCCCAGCAAAGCAGCCTTTCCAGTGCCCAGCAATGCAGCCTGTCCAGTGCCCAGTAATGCAGCCTGTCCAGTGCCCAGCAATGCAGCCTGTCCAGTGCCCAACAAAGCAGCCTGTCCAGTGCCCAGCAATACAGCCTGTCCAGTGCCCAGCAAAGCAGCCTGTCCAGTGCCCAGCAAAGCAGCCTGTCCAGTGCCCAGCAATGCAGCCTGTCCAGTGCCCAGCAATGCAGCCTGTCCAGTGCCCAGCAAAGCAGCCTGTCCAGTGCCCAGCAATGCAGCCTGTCCAGTGCCCAGCAAAGCAGCCTGTCCAGTGCCCAGCAACGCAGCCTGTCCAGTGCCCAGCAATACAGCCTGTCCAGTGCCCAGCAATGCAGCCTGTCCAGTGCCCAGCAATGCAGCCTGTCCAGTGCCCAGCAATGCAGCCTGTCCAGTGCCCAGCAATGCAGCCTGTCCAGTGCCCAGCAATGCAGCCTGTCCAGTGCCCAGCAACGCAGCCGGTCCAGTGCCCAGTAATTCAGTCAGCCTCTTCTGTACCCAGTAATGCAGCCAGCCTCTCCAGTGAACAGTAATGCAGTCTGGCCTGTGCCCAGTTATGCAGCCTGACCTGTGCCCAAAAGGGCAGGAGGGCCGGGCAAAAGACCTTGGTGGGCCGTATCTGGCCCGCGGGCCGTAGTTTGAGGACCCCTGGGTTACGGTATGTTGATAAAACCATCTAGTGCCGGGTAACGGGCATGTTAGAACCTGAACCTGGTTTTCTTTCACAACACTACGTCTGGGATTTGGGATTACAGAAACGAAACCCATTTTTATGCCACGGGTATAACATGGTTCGTCTCACACAGCAATTCTTACCCATGACGAAGGGTTGGCACAGAAAAAACGATCAAGTCGTTACATGCCCGCTGCTTGGCTCTGGGTGGATTTTTAATCTTGTTTAAATAAAAGTAACATTTTTCTGGAGATCATAGAGGCAAGAGATAAAACAAAGTCATCTTCCAATCTGTCTTTAAAGAGCACCTGTCATGGTCTATTCCTGAGCATTTGTAGATTTCTAATGCATTTGTTCAGTTGGATTGTCAGACATAAGATCTGAGAATGATACAAATATTACATTTTCACAAAGTCGGCTGCCTCCGTTCTTATTAGGGTTGTCCCGATACCACTTTTTTAGGACTGAGTACAAGTACCGATACTTTTTTTCAAGTACTCGCCGATACCGAATACCGATACTTTTTTTAAAATGTGTCCCCAAATGCAGCCATGTCCCCCCCACAGATGCAGCCATGTATCCCCCCATCCAGCCATTGTCTCCCCCAGGGCAGGACTTAGGGTGGTGGGGGCCCCTGGGCTTGAGTGTTGAAGGGGCCCCCTGGAGCCGAGAATTGGGGGGGATCGAAGTTGTTGAGCGGGGGGGGGGGGGGGGGCGAATTGAAGTTGTTGAGCGGGGGGGAGCGCATTAAAGTTGTTGAGCGGGGGGGGATTTTGCAGTTGTTGAGCGGGGGAGTGCCTCTCACCTGTGCCAACAGCCGGGGCCACAGACTGTCATTAGCCCGGCTCTCGCCTTTCTTCCCTTCAGCAGCCACAGTCCTCCACACACCACTCCGGTTCCTCCTGCTTCCGTGCTGCCTCCTCTTGCAGTGCGGGAAAATTAACCCTTTTGCGGGACTGCGGGAAGAAGCTGTCTGTGCGGGAAAGTCCCACAGAATCCGTGCGTGTTGGGAGGTATGCGCAGGGCCGCCATCAGGAATTTTGGGGCCCCTTGCACAGCTTAAGGCATGGGCCCCCTGAAGCAGAGAACCTAGGGGGGGGTGGGGGTGCTGCCGCCTGAAATTGAGAAGCGTGGGGGCCTTTACAAAAAAAAGAAGAAATAAAGAAGAAAACAAATATATATAAATATATGTAGCCATCCGGGGCCCTGGGGACCTCTGGGCCTTTTAATAAAAAGAAAAAATAAACCTCTGGGCCCTTTAATAATAAAAAAAAAAACATTTATAAAAAATACATAAAAAAAGGGAGGTTGCCAAACCCGGGGGCCCTGGGGACCTCTGGGCCTTTTAATAAAAAATAAAAAAATAAACAAAAATAAAAAAATAAACAAAAATAAAAAAAATAAAAAAGGGGGGGGTTGCCACATGGGGCCCTGGGGACCTTTGAGCCCTTTAATAAAAAAAAAAATATATATATATATATATATATATATAAAAAAATGTAATTTTTTTTATAAAAAAATAAAAAAGGTGGGTTGCCATCCGGGGGCCCTGGAGACCCCTGGGCCCTTTAATAATAATAATAAAAAATATATATATATATATATATATATATATATATATATATATATATATATATATATATATATATATATATATATATAATATTATATATATAAAAATAAAAAATATATAAAAAAAAACATTTTTTTACAAAAAATAAATAAAAAAAAGGGGGGTTGCCGTCCGGGGCCCTGGGGGCCTCCGGGCCCCTGGGGACCTCCGGACCCCTAAAAAAAAAAAAAAAAAAAAAAGTTTTTTTTTTTTTTTTTTTTTTTTAAAGGGGGCCCCCTATTGGGTGGGGCCCCTGGGCTTGAGCCCAGTCAAGGCCAATGGTAAGTCCGGCCCTGGTCTCCCCCCATATGCAGCCATGTATCCCCCCATCCAGCCATTGTCACCCCCCATGCAGCCATTGTCACCCCCCCATGCAGCCATTGTCACCCCCCATCCAGCCATTGTCTCCCCCCATGCAGCAATGTATCCCCCCATCCAGCCATTGTCACCCCCATCCAGCAATGTATCCCCCCATCCAGCCATTGTCACCCCCCATCCAGCAATGTATTCCCCCAGCCATTGTCTCCCCCCATCCAGCCATTGTCACCCCCCCATGCAGCCATTGTCACCCCCCATCCAGCCATTGTCACCCCCCATGCAGCCATTGTCACCCCCCATCCAGCCATTGTCTCCCCCCATCCAGCCATTGTCACCCCCCATCCAGCCATCGTCTCCCCCCATGCAGCCATTGTCACCCCCCCCCCCCCCATCCAGTGTCTCCCCCCATCCAGCGTCTCCCCCCATGCAGCCATTGTCACCCCCCATCCAGCATCTCCCCTCATCCCCCCCATCCAGCCATTGTCTCCCCCCATCCAGCGTCTCCCCCCATGCAGCCATGTCCCGCTTACCTGCATCCCCGCTGCCGCCGACTGTGTAATACGCCGGGAACATTACAGCTTTGAATAGCTGTAATGATTCGCACCGCGTATAGACACTCCCCCTCGCTCGGGATTGGACAGTTCACCCGAGCGAGGGGGAGTGTCTATGCGCAGTGCGAATCATTACAGCTATTCAAAGCTGTAATGTTCCCGGCGTATTACACAGTCGGCGGCAGCGGGGATGCGGCGAATGGCGGCGGGATGCGGCGTCACGGCGGCGGCGGCGGGGGGGGAAGTATTTTATATTGGTATCGGGGGTATTTGCGGGAGTACGAGTACTCCCGCAAATACTCGGAATCGGTCCCGATACCGATACTAGTATCGGTATCGGGACAACCCTAGTTCTTATGATGGAAATTTACATCATACTCCAGAATGTTATGAAGAGCGATCAGATGAATTGCAATTATTGCGAAAAGTCCCTCTTTGCCATGAAAATTAACTTAATCCCATTAAAAAATAAATAAAATGACACTGCGTTTGTGAAGAAGGTTTCAGGACACCCAAGGAAGTCCAGCCAGCACCAGGGATTCAGCTGCGGGATCGGAGCACCACCAGTGCAGAGGAGGGGGTGAGGGCACCACCAGTGCAGAGGAGGGGCCGAGGGCACCACCAGTGCAGAGGAGAGGGGTGAGGGCACCACCAGTACAGAGGAGGGGCCGAGGGCACCACCAGTGCAGAGGAGAGGGGTGAGGGCACCACCAGTGCAGAGAAGGGGGGTGAGGGCACCACCAGTGCAGAGGAGGGGGGTGAGGGCACCACCAGTGCAGAGGAGAGGGGTGAGGACACCACCAGTACAGAGGAGGGGGGTGAGGGCACCACCAGTGCAGAGGAGAGGGGTGAGGGCACCACCAGTGCAGAGGAGGGTGGTGAGGGCACCACCAGTGCAGAGGAGGGGGTGAGGGCACCACCAGTGCAGAGGAGAGGGGTGAGGGCACCACCAGTGCAGAGGAGGGTGGTGAGGGCACCACCAGTGCAGAGGAGAGGGGTGAGGGCATCACCAGTGCAGAGGAGGGGGGTGAGGGCACCACCAGTGCAGAGGAGAGGGGTGAGGGCACCACCAGTGCAGAGGAGGGGGGTGAGGGCACCACCAGTGCAGAGGAGAGGGGTGAGGGCACCACCAGTGCAGAGGAGGGTGGTGAGGGCACCACCAGTGCAGAGGAGAGGGGTGAGGGCATCACCAGTGCAGAGGAGGGGGGTGAGGGCACCACCAGTGCAGAGGAGAGGGGTGAGGGCACCACCAGTGCAGAGGAGGGGGGGTGAGGGCACCACCAGTGCAGAAGAGGGGATGAGGGGCACCACCAGTGCAGAGGAGGGGGGTGAGGGCACCACCAGTGCATTGGAGGGGGGTAAGGGCACGAGCAGGGCAGAGGAGAGGGGTGAGGGCACCACCAGTGCAGAGGAGAGGGGTGAGGGCACCACCAGTGCAGAGGAGGGGGGGTAAGGGCTCCACCAGTGCAGAGGAGGGGTAAGGGCACCACCAATTCAGAGGAGGGGTAAGGGCACCACCAGTGCAGAGGTGGGGAATCGGGGCACCAGCAGTGCAGAGGTGGGGGTTTGGGGCACCACCAGTGCAGATCTTGCTCAGGAATGGCAGCAGGCAGGTGTGAGGACATCGGCACACACAATGAGGAGAAGACTTTTGGAGGACGGTCTGGTGTCAAGAAGGGCAGCAAAGAAGCCATTTCTCTCCAGAAAAATCATCAGGGACAGACTGGACAGACTGATGTTCTACAAAAGGTCCAGGGATTGGACTGCTGAGGACTGGGGGGGGGTCATTTTCCCTGATGAATCCCCTTTAACATTGTTTGGGGCATCCGGAAAAAACTTTCCCTGGAGAAGAAAGGGTGACGCCACCATCAGTCCTGTGTCATGCCAACAGTAAAGCATCCTGAGACCATTCATGTGGGGGGGGGGGGGGTCCTTCTCAGACAAGGGAGGGGGGCTTGGAGGGGGGGGGCTCACTCACAATTTGCCATGAATAAAGAATGGTACAAAAACCTCCTCCGAGAACAACTTCTCCCAACCATCCAAGAAGAGTCTGGTGAGGAACAATGTCTTCTCCGGCATGGTGGACCTCCTTCCCATAAGGAAAAAGTCATAACTACGTGGCTTGGGGAACAAAACATTGGAGTTTTGGGTCCCTGGCCAGGAAACTCCCCAGACCTTAATCCCATTGAAAAAGTGGAGGATCCCCCAGGGTGGGGCTTTTTAGGCAACAGTAGTACAAGTAGTCATAGTAGATACAAATCCCATTGAGAACTTCTGGTCAATCCTTAAGGGGCGGGTGAACAAAAAAAAAACACAAATTCTGACAAACTCATTCACGAATCACTTACGCAAACTACGTAAAATTCAAATTTTGCGACGCGGGAACGACGGGTATACGAAAGACGCCGTACGGAAACGACGTAAACTGCGTACGCAGGGCTCGCGCAACGTTGTGAATCGGCGTTAGGGGGGTCTATGCTGATGGAGGGGGTCTGCACTGGGGGGTGTCTATGCGGGGGGGGTCTGCACTGAGGGGAGTCTATGCTGATGGAGGGGGGTCTGCACTGGGGGGTGTCTATGCTGATGGGGTCTGCTCTGGGGGGGGTCTATGCTTATGGAGGTCTGCACTGGGGGGGTCTATACTGAGGGGGGTCTATGCTGATGGAGGGGGGTCTGCACTGGGGGGTGTCTATGCTCAGGGGGTCTGCACTGGGGGGTCTACGCTGATGGGGGTCTGCACTGAGGGGGGGTCTATGCTGATGGGGGTCTGCACTGAGGGGGAGGTCTATACTGATGGAGGGGGTCTGTACTTAATGGGGGGTTTATACTGAGGAAAGGGGGTCTGTAGTTAGTGGAGGGGGGTCTGTACTGAAGAGGGACTATAGTTGGTGGATGGGGGGGGGGGGGTAACACCAATTTTTTTTGCACCGGGTGACACCACTGTTAATATTTGTGTCATTTATAAAACGTATGGCCGCGGCTGTAGAATCCCACATACGATATAACAATTGGAGAGTATAAAAAGTATGGCGGCCAATCAGGTCCTTCCATTCTGTGGTCCATATACTGTATATGGGGACATGTAATACTATAGATCCAGGGCTGGGGGTCTTTACCTCCACAGGTGTGCTGGTCCTCATGCAGGTCGTACTCGGGTGGGCAGGAGCAGAAGTAACCTCCGATGTAGTTGTTGCAGAAATGTGAGCAGGGATTAATGGCGCCGTCTTCACACTCGTCCACGTCTGAGAATAAAAGACACGGAGGAAATCATTACACAGGATTGTCAGGGCCGGGACTTGAACCCGAGACCCCCGCCTGAGTGTGGAGACCACTCTTCTCGCTGGACTTCCTGAGACCCCCGCCTGAGTGTGGAGACCACTCTTCTCACTGGACTTCCTGAGATGCTGGACAGCTCCCTGTCTGACCCATTGGACAACTTCTGCTGAACCTTGAACCCTTTTGCTCCGCCCACGAACTTCCTGATTTAAGCCACGCCTCTGCACTTCCTGTTTGCCGGATTATTTTGCTCTCTCCAGCCAATGGGGTAGATTCAAGAAGCAATTGCGCCTGTGTAACCATAGGTTACACAGCGCAATTGCTTTCTTTCCCCCGGCGTAACGAGTGCTCCTGATTCAGGAACCTCGTTACGCCGACTGCAGCCTAAGATCTGCGCGGCATAAGGCTCTTATGCCCGCATATCTTAGGCTGCATTCTTGCGATGGCCGCTAGGTGGCGTTCCCGTTGTGCTCAGCGTATAGTATGCAAATTGCATACTAACGCCGATTCACAACGTTGCGCGAGCCCTGCGTACGCAGTTTACGTCGTTTGCGTACGGCGGTTTTCGCGTAAGGCTGCCCCTGCTATTAGCAGGGGCAGCCCATGTTACGTATACCCGTCGTTCCCGCGTCGCGAAATTTGAATTTTACGTAGTTTGCGTAAGTGAATCGTGAATGGCGCCGGACGCCATTCACGTTCACTTTGAAGCAAATGACGTCCTTGTGACATCATTTGCCGCAATGCACGTCGGGAAAGTTTCCCGACGGAGCATGCGCTCTACGATCGGCGCGGGAAGGCGCCTAATTTAAATGATTTCCCGCCCCCTACGGGATCATTTAAATTGCGTGCTCTTGCGCCGGGCATTTTTTACCGGCGCGCACGCGCAATTTACGGAGCTTCTGCTCCGTGAATCAAGGGCAGCGGAGCAAATTTGCGGGGGCGCAGGGCAAAAACGTTGCCCTGCGCCTCCGTAAATAATGCGCAATTCTACCTGAATCCGGGCCAATATCTTTAAAATGTACTCAACTGATTATCGGCCTAGATTGATCGATCCGTCTATCGATCTCAGTAAATGTCTGCATTTAAGCAGCAGTTTAACCCCTTCCTTACCGGGCACCTCAACCCCTCCTCCTGCCCAGACCAGTTTTCAGCTTTCAGCGCTGACGCATTTTTTAATGACAATTGCGCGGTCATACGACGCTGTACCCAAATGACATTTTTATATTTTTCCCCCCCACAAATAGAGCTGGTGGTATTTTCTCATCCTCTGCGGTTTATATTTTTTGTTAAAAAAAAAAAATACACAATTAAAAAAATATATATATTGAGGGCTGGATTCAGGTAGAATCGCGCATTGTTACGGCGGCGTAGCGTATCGTATTGACGCTACGCCGCCGTACGTAAGTGAGGCAAGTGCTGTATTCACAAAGCACTTGCCTCTTAAGTTTACGGCGGCGTAGCGTAAATGGGGCCGGCGTAAGCGCGCCTAATTTAAATGAGGATGAGGGGGGCGTGTTTTATGTAAATGAGTGGTGACCCGACATGATACACGCCGTCCGTGTACATGTCCCAGTGTGCATTGCTCCAAAGTACGCCGCAAGGACGTATTGGTTTCGACGTGAACGTAAATTACGTCCAGCCCTATTCGCGAACGACTTACGCAAACGACGTAAAAAATTCAAAATTCGACGCGGGAACGACGTCCATACTTAACACTCATAGACGCAGGAGCAACGTTACGCCGGAAAAGCCTTACGCAAACGACGTAAAAAAAATCCGCCGGGCGCACGTACGTTTGTGAATCGGCGTATATAGGTCATTTGCATATTCTACGCCGAAAACGACGGAAGCGCCACCTAGCGGCCAGCGTAAATATGCACCCTAAGATACGACGGTGTAAGAGACTTACGTCAGTCGTATCTTAGCCTAATTTCGGCGTATCTTGCTTTCTGAATACAGAAAGAAGATACGCCGGCGCAGCTTTGAATTTACGCGGCGCTATAGATACGCCGGCGTAAATTCTTGCTGAATCCGGCCCATATTGTTTTTATATTTTGTTATAAAATTTTGCAAACGGGTGATTTTTCTCCTTCATTGATTTACGCTGATGAGGCTGCACTGATGGGCTGCACTGATGGGCACCGATAAGGCGTCACTGATGGGCACCGATAAGGCGTCACTGATGGGCACCGATAAGGTGGCACTGGTGGGCACTGAGAGGTGACACTGAGAGGTGGCACTGATGGGTGGCACTGAAGAGCATTGATAGGTGACACTGGTGGGCATTGATAGGCGGCACTGGTGGGCACTGAGAGGTGACACTGAGAGGTGGCACTGAAGAGCATTGATAGATGACACTGGTGGGCACTGAGAGGTGACACTGAGAGGTGGCACTGAAGAGAATTGATAGATGACACTGGTGGGCACTGATAGGCAGCACTGGAGGGCACTGATGGGTGGCACTAAAGAGCATTGATAGGTGACACTGGTGGGCATTGATAGGCGGCACTGGTGGGCACTGAGAGGTGACACTGAGAGGTGGCACAGATGGGTGGCACTAAAGAGCATTGATAGGTGACACTGGTGGGCACTGATAGGTGGAACTGGTGGGCACTGAGAGGTGACACTGAGAGGTGGCACTGAAGAGCATTGATAGGTGACACTGGTGGGCACTGATAGGCAGCACTGGTGGGCACTGAGAGGTGGCACTGATGGGTGGCACTGAAGAGCATTGATAGGTGACACTGGTGGGCTCTGAAAAGTGGTACTGAGAGGTGGCACTGATGGGTGGCACTGAAGAGCATTGATAGGTGACACTGGTGGGCACTGATAGGTGGAACTGGTGGGCACTGAGAGGTGGCACTGAAGAGCATTGATAGGGGACACTGGTGGGCACTATTAGGCAGCACTGGTGGGCACTGAGAGGTGACACTGAGAGGTGGCACTGAAGAGCATTGATAGCTGACACTGGTGGGCACTGATAGGCAGCACCGGTGGGCACTGAGAGGTGGCACTGATGGGTGGCACTGAAGAGCATTGATAGGTGACACTGGTGGGCACTGAAAAGTGGCACTAAAAGGTGGCATTGATAGGTGGCACTGATGGCTGGCAGTGATGGGCACTGATGGCTGGCATTGATTGGATTTAATGGGTGGCAGTGATGGGCACTGATGGGTGGCAGTAATGGGCACTGATGGGTGGCAGTAATGGGCACTGATAGGCAGCACTGCTAGGTGGCACTGATGAGGTACTTGGTACTTGGCACCACGTGTCGGCATTAATAGGTGGCACGCATGGGCATTGATAGGTGGCACTGATGAGGTACTTGGTACTTGGCACCACGTGTCGGCATTAATAGGTGGCACGCATGGGCATTGATAGGTGGCCACGCATGGGCACTGTGGGCACTAGCAGGGGGTACTGTGAGGAGGTACTGATGGCACAGAGGAGGCAGATGTGCCTCTTCCCCCTCAGGACCGATGTTCCTTACACATATGCCGGTGATCGGCTTTTTTTTCTCCTTGCGCTGTCAACATGAGGAGAATAAAAAAAACGATTACCGTCTTTTGTTTACATCACGTGATCCGCTGTCATTGGCTGACAGCTGATCACGTGGTAAGGGGCCGGGACCGAGTCTCAGTGACTCGGATGATCACAGCGCGCCCTGCAGGGGTGCACGGGGAGCGCGCGAAGGGGAGGACGTCGATTGATGTCCCCCCGGCATTTGGGGTCCGCGCTGTGGCCGTCATACGGCTATAGCGCGGGCGCCAAGTGGGTAATGGTATCAGAGATGATTGTGCCATAGTGGCCCTTTGGTGGCCCTATCTTCTTCTTCTTCTACTAGGTAGGACAAGGACGCACACATACCCACTGCCACGTAGTAGGCAGAGAATCCCGTGTAGCGCTCCTGGTTGGAGAAGTCAGATGTGAAGAGCAGTTGTAGTGTGTTGGAGGGGTAGTATCTTTCTTTTATGGGGTGTCCGGGGGCCCCCCCCACGTTTCGTCCACATATGGCGTCCTCCACGGCATCTCCGATTACTACCTGGATCAGAAAGAGACACGTTACACCGAAGTCACCGCTAAACCTAAACACTCCTCACAATGACCACTTGTGTAAAGACGTCACATTTCCAGACAGAGAGAGAGGGGGGAGGGGGGAGGGGCATCCACTAACAGGAAATCTGTGTACCCCAAAACCCCCGTCTTCTGATAGTCCTCCTAGCTGCTTAACCACTTCAATACCGGGGGGGCACTTACCCCCCTTCCTGCCCAGGGCAATTTTCAGCTTTCTGCGCTGTCACACTTTGAATGACAATTGCGCGGTCGCGCTACGCTGTACCCAAACTACATTTTTATAATTGTCCCCCAACAGATAGAGATTTCTTTTAGTGGTATTTGATCACCTCTGCGGTTTTTATTTTTTTTCTACTGATGGGCACTGATGAGGAGGCACTGATATGTAGAATTGATGGGCACTGATAGGCGGCAACAATATGCAGCACTGATGGGCACCAATATGCAGCACTGATGGGCACTGACAGGCGGCATTGATTGTCACTGATAGGCGGTACTAATTGGCACTGACAGGTGGCACTGATGGGCAGCACTGATGATGGGGGATATTGACAGGTGTTACTGCTGGGCAGTGATTAGCAATGAGGTGGGCAATGATTGGCACTGTGAAGGACAGTGATTGGCAATGTGGAGGGCAGTGATTGGCAATGTGGTGGGCAATGATTGACACCGTGAAGGGAAGTGAATGGCACTATGGTGGACAGTGAATGGCACTGTGGTGAGCAGTGAATGGCACTGTGGTGGGCAGTGATTTGCAATGTGCTGGGCAGTGAATGGCACTGTGGTGGGCAGTGAATGGCACTGTGGTGGGCAGTGATTGGCAATGTGGAGGGCAGTGAATGCAACTGTGGTGGGCAGTGAATGGTACTGTGATGGGCAGTAATTGGCAATGTGGTGGGCAGTGATTGGCACTGTGATGGGAAGTGATTGGCCCTGAGATGGGCAGTGATTGGCAATGTGGTGGGCAGTGATTGGCAATGTGGTGGGCAGTGATTGGCACTGTGATGGGCAGTGATTGGCTATGTGGTGGGCAGTGAATGGCACTGTGGTGGCCAGTACATGGCACTGTGGAGGGCAGTGAATGGCACTGTGGAGGGCAGTGATTGGCAATGTGGTGGACAGTGATTGGCAATGTGGTGGGCAGTGATTGTCAATGTGGTGGGCAGTGATTGGCACTGTGATGAGCAGTGATTGGCTATGTGGTGGGCAGTGATTGTCAATGTGGTGGGCAGTGATTGGCAATGTGGTGGGCAGTGATTGGCAATGTGGTGGGCAGTTATTGGCACTGTGATGAGCAGTGATTGGCTATGTGGTAGGCAGTGATTGGCACTGTGGTGGCCAGTACATGGCACTGTGGAGGGCAGTGAATGGCACTGTGGTCGGCAGGGATTGGCACTGTGGTGGGCAGTGAATGGCACTGTGATGGGCAGTGATTGGCTATGTGGTGGGCAGTGATTGGCAATGTGGTGGGCAGTGATTGGCACTGTGATGGGCAGTGATTGGCTATGTGGTGGGCAGTGAATGGCACTGTGGTGGCCAGTACATGGCACTGTGGAGGGCAGTGAATGGCACTGTGGAGGGCAGTGATTGGCAATGTGGTGGACAGTGATTGGCAATGTGGTGGGCAGTGATTGTCAATGTGGTGGGCAGTGATTGGCACTGTGATGAGCAGTGATTGGCTATGTGGTGGGCAGTGATTGTCAATGTGGTGGGCAGTGATTGGCAATGTGGTGGGCAGTGATTGGCAATGTGGTGGGCAGTTATTGGCACTGTGATGAGCAGTGATTGGCTATGTGGTAGGCAGTGATTGGCACTGTGGTGGCCAGTACATGGCACTGTGGAGGGCAGTGAATGGCACTGTGGTCGGCAGGGATTGGCACTGTGGTGGGCAGTGAATGGCACTGTGATGGGCAGTGATTGGCAATATGGTGGGCAGTGATTGGCACTGTGGTTGGCAGTGAATGGCACTGTGTTGGGCAGTGATTGGCAATGTGGAGGGCAGTGAATGGCACTGTGGTGGGCAGTGAATGGTACTGTGATGGGCAGTGATTGGCACTGTGATGGGAAGTGATTGGCCCTGAGATGGGCAGTGATTGGCAATGTGGTGGGCAGTGATTGGCAATGTGGTGGGCAGTGATTGGCAATGTGGTGGGCAGTTATTGGCACTGTGATGGGCAGTGATTGGCTATGTGGTGGGCAGTGAATGGCACTGTGGTGGCCAGTAAATGGCACTGTGGAGGGCAGGGATTGGCACTGTGGTGGGCACTTGCATATTTTATTAATGGGGCACTGCTGGGCACTGGTTTGCAGGTGATTGGTACATTTGGGGGGGGCTGTGCTGATAAACAATGTGCTGATTATCAGTACAGCCCCCCCCCCCCTTTTTGACAGGAAGAGCCGCTGATCGGCTCTCCCTGTCAGTGAACCAAAAAATGCCTCCTGGTTCACGCGATGATCAGCTGTGATTGGTCCCAGCTGATCACGTGGTAAGAAGCCTCTGACGGACTGACAAGCCGCACTCGCGATCGCTGCGCTGCACGCCCCTCGCGGGCGCGCGCTGGCATGTTATCCTGCTGCACGTCAATAGACAGGATAACACAACCACCATTTTTTTTTGCAAAATGTGGTAGATTCTGGTGCTGCTAACAGAAAAAGATGACGAAACTTCACCAGAATCTACCAAATTGTGCAGAAAAAAAATGGCAAAAATGTCGTCTCCTAGTGCCCCCCCCCCCCCCCTCACCCACAACTAACTACATAGATTTTCATATCTGCCTCAAGCTTTGTTTTATGGCAAGCGTGTTGTGCTAAACCAGGGGTGTCTAAACTTTCTAAACAAAGGGCCAGTCCTTCAGACTTTAGGGGGTCAGACTGTGGCCAGTGGCAATAGAAAATGTCCTGGTGTCAGTAAACAATACCCCATCATTGGTGTCAGTAAACAATACCCCATCATTGGTGTCAGTGGGAGGAATAGTGTCCCATCATTGGTATCAGTGGGAGGAATAGTGTCCCATCATTGGTGTCAGTGGGAGGAATAGTGTCCCATCATTGGTGTCAGTGGGAGGAATAGTGTCCCATCATTGGTGTCAGTGGGAGGAATAGTGTCCCATCATTGGTATCAGTGGGAGGAATAGTGTCCCATCATTGGTGTCAGTGGGAGGAATAGTGTCCCATCATTGGTGTCAGTGGGAGGAATAGTGTCACATCATTGGTGTCAGTGGGAGGAATAGTGTCCCATCATTGGTGTCAGTGGGAGGAATAGTGTCCCATCATTGGTGTCAGTGGGAGGAATAGTGTCTCATCATTGGTGTCAGTGGGAGGAATAGTGTCCCATCATTGGTGTCAGTGGGAGGAATAGTGTCCCATCATTGGTATCAGTGGGAGGAATGGTGTCCCATCATTGGTGTCAGTGGGAGGAATAGTGTCCCATCATTGGTGTCAGTGGGAGGAATAGTGTCTCATCATTGGTGTCAGTGGGAGGAATAGTGTCCCATCATTGGTGTCAGTGGGAGGAATAGTGTCCCATCATTGGTGTCAGTGGGAGGAATAGTGTCTCATCATTGGTGTCAGTGGGAGGAATAGTGTCCCATCATTGGTGTCAGTGGGAGGAATAGTGTCCCATCATTGGTATCAGTGGGAGGAATGGTGTCCCATCATTGGTGTCAGTGGGAGGAATAGTGTCCCATCATTGGTGTCAGTGGGAGGAATAGTGTCTCATCATTGGTGTCAGTGGGAGGAATAGTGTCCCATCATTGGTATCAGTGGGAGGAATAGTGTCCCATCATTGGTGTCAGTGGGAGGAATAGTGTCCCATCATTGGTGTCAGTGGGAGGAATAGTGCCCCATCATTGGTATCAGTGGGAGGAATAGTGTCCCATCATTGGTGTCAGTGGGAGGAATAGTGTCCCATCATTGGTGTCAGTGGGAGGAATAGTGTCCCGTCATTGGTGTCAGTGGGGGGAATAGTGTCCCATCATTGGTGTCAGTGGGAGGAATAGTGCCCCATCATTGGTATCAGTGGGGGGAATAGTGTCCCGTCATTGGTGTCAGTGGGAGGAATAGTGCCCCATCATTGGTGTCAGTGGGAGGAATAGTGTCCCATCATTGGTGTCAGTGGGAGGAATAGTGTCCCATCATTGGTATCAGTGGGAGGAATGGTGTCCCATCATTGGTGTCAGTGGGAGGAATAGTGTCCCATCATTGGTATCAGTGGGAGGAATAGTGTCCCATCATTGGTGTCTGTGGGAGGAATAGTGTCCGATCATTGGTGTCAGTGGGAGGAATAGTGTCCCATCATTGGTATCAGTGGGAGGAATAGTGTCCCATCATTGGTGTCTGTGGGAGGAATAGTGTCCGATCATTGGTGTCAGTGGGGGGAATAGTGTCCCATCATTGGTGTCAGTGAGAGGAATAGTGTCCCGTCATTGGTGTCAGTGGAAGGAATAGTGTCCCGTCATTGGTGTCAGTGGAAGGAATAGTGTCCCATCATTGGTGTCAGTGGGAGGAATAGTGTCCCATCATTGGTATCAGTGGGAGGAATAGTGTCCCATCATTGGTGTCAGTGAGAGGAATAGTGTCCCGTCATTGGTGTCAGTGGAAGGAATAGTGTCCCATTATTGGTGTCAGTGGAAGGAATAGTGTCCCATCATTGGTATCAGTGGGAGGAATAGTGTCCCATCATTGGTATCAGTGGGAGGAATAGTGTCCCATCATTGGTGTCAGTGAGAGGAATAGTGTCCCATCATTGATGTCAGTGGGAGGAATAGTGTCCCATCATTGGTATCAGTGGGAGGAATAGTGTCCCATCATTGGTATCAGTGGGAGGAATAGTGTCCCATCATTGGTGTCAGTGAGAGGAATAGTGTCCCGTCATTGGTGTCAGTGGAAGGAATGGTGTCCCATCATTGGTGTCAGTGGAAGGAATAGTGTCCCATCATTGGTATCAGTGGGAGGAATAGTGTCCCATCATTGGTGTCAGTGGGAGGAATAGTGTCCCATCATTGATGTCAGTGGGAGGAATAGTGCCCCATCATTGGTGTCAGTGGGAGGAATAGTGTCCCATCATTGGTGTCAGTGGGAGGAATAGTGACCCATCATTGGTATCAGTGGGAGGAATAGTGTCCCATCATTGGTGTCAGTGGGAGGAATAGTGTCCCATCATTGGTGTCAGTGGGAGGAATAGTGTCCCATCATTGGTGTCAGTGGGAGGAATAGTGTCCCATCATTGGTGTCAGTGGGAGGAATAGTGTCCCATCATTGGAGTTGGTGGAAATTGTGCCCCATTGTTGTGTTAATGGATGAAATTGGGCCCCAAGAGATGGATAAAGACAAGCAAAGGGCCAGTTCTGGCCCCAGGGCCGCAGTTTGGAGACCTCTGTGCTATGTCACTTCCTGTCTGGAGTTCCCCTTTAAATCTGTAGGCCCAGAAATGTCTGGCAGTGCCGCGTTCACCTTCAGGGCGTCGTACTCGCACCCATCGGAGGGCTCGATGTCCAGGTGAATGAAGTACAGTCGGATTCCGTAGCCCTCCGGCACCCGCACATCCCAGGATTCCTTGGCGTTATCGGGGTAACCTTGGGGGTAATTGGGAGACGTGATCTCCCCAAACATGGGGGGTGACTCCGCCCCGACACACCCCAGGACAGCGAGAAGCAGCCACCTGCTGAAAAAAAAAAAAAAAAGAAGTCTTATTTATCAAAGGATCTGAAATAAAAACTGTCTGTATTGCTTTACAGCCACCAGTTGCAAGTCAGGTGTTCATTCCTCCCCAGCCAATCTTGGGTCTCGATAGTTGATTGAGTTGGTTGGCGTCCAATCAAAACTGATTGAGTGGGGGAAAGACTAAAACCTCTGCCAGGTTACTACGATCCGGGGGTCTCCAGGAGAGAGATTTCCCAATACTTCCTGGTGACAACCAGACAGGAAGTGAGGGAAAATCTCCAGTACACCACAAATGTATATATATATCAGGGGGCAACAGGCATTACACCTGTAAGGGGCCCGGCTGGCCCCCCCTTCCCGTTTAAAATAATAATAATAATATTTTTTTGCATTACACGAAACGTGGCCGGCGCCTAGTGCAGCACTGCTGTCCCCGCCCACCTTGGAGCCTCCTCCTACTCCAGCACCCAGCGGCAAGCAGCAGGGCAAGCAGCGCTGCATCTGGTGGCAGGCTATGGGTGCCAAGCGGCGCTGCATCTGGTGGCAGGTTTTGGGTGGCAAGCAAGCGGCTCTGCAGCTGGTGGCAGGCTATGGGTGGCAAGCGGCGCTGCATCTGGTGGCAGGCTATGGGTGGCAAGCGGCGCTGCATCTGGTGGCAGGCTATAAATGGCAAGCAGCGCTGCATCTGGTGGCAGGCTATGGGTGCCAAGCGGCTCTGCATCTGGTGGCAGGCTATGGGTGGCAAGCGGCACTGCATCTGGTGGCAGGCTATAAATGGCAAGCGGCGCTGCATCTGGTGGCAGGTTTTGGGTGGCAAGCAAGCGGCTCTGCAGCTGGTGGCAGGCTATGGGTGGCAAGCGGCGCTGCATCTGGTGGCAGGCTATGGGTGGCAAGCAAGTGGCGCTGCATCTGGTGGCAGGCTATGGGTGGCAAGTGGCGCTGCATCTGGTGGCAGGCTATGGGTGGCAAGCGGCGCTGCATCTGGTGGCAGGCTATGGGTGGCAAGCGGTCGCTGCATCTGGTGGCAGGCTATGGGTGGCAAGCGGCGCTGCATCTGGTGGCAGGCTATGGGTGGCAAGCGGTCACTGCATCTGGTGGCAGGCTATGGGTGGCAAGCGAGTGGCTCTGCATCTGGTGGCAGGCTATGGGTGGCAAGCGGCGCTGCATCTGGTGGCTATGGATGGCAAGCGGTTGCTGCATCTGGTGGCAGGCTATGGGTGGCAAGCGGTCACTGCATCTGGTGGCAGGCTATGGGTGGCAAGCGAGTGGCTCTGCATCTGGTGGCAGGCTATGGGTGGCAAGCGGCGCTGCATCTGGTGGCAGGCTATGGGTGGCAAGCGGCGCTGCATCTGGTGGCGAGCTATGGGTGGCAAGCGGTCGCTGGATCTGGTGGCAGGCTATGGGTGGCAAGCGGCGCTGCATCTGGTGGCAAGTGGCACATTCACCTGACAAATAACCCGCCGACAAATTCCCAATGAACCCCGAGACTACATTTACCCCCGCCCCCCCCCCCCCCTCTCATCTTTTTGTTGGGGGGAAGGTGAGAGGTGTGTCCCTGAATGGCACTTTGGACATGTGGCCACCCTAGCGCACGCGTGCTCGCCGCGTACTCCGTGGCAGTGCCCGTGGGTCCCGCTGACTCTATGTCCACCGGTGCTCCGCGAACGTGTTACGGAGCTATGCCTATGTAAACCAAGCATTTCCCCGTTCTGCCTAGTGACAGGACACTGATTTACTGCTCCCTGTTATCGGGAGCGGTGATCAGTGTCGTGTCACTTGTAGCCACGCCCCTCACA
This sequence comes from Rana temporaria, assembly GCF_905171775.1. Classification (NCBI taxonomy): domain Eukaryota; kingdom Metazoa; phylum Chordata; class Amphibia; order Anura; family Ranidae; genus Rana; species Rana temporaria. The sequence continues at coordinate 2,608,519 of NC_053496.1, forward strand.
GTTAGAATCACTCCATAGGACACACTTAACCCCTTCCTAGCCCCCTAGTGTTTAACCCCCTATCTCCTATACGCTACGCCGCCGTAACTTTGAGAGGCGAGTATAGTATTCTCAAAGATTTTGCCGCCGAAGTTACGGCGGCGTAGCGTATTAGGGCCGGCGTAAGCCCGCCTAATTCAAATGTTGAAGCTGTGGGCGTGTTTTATGTATATTAAGTGTGACCCCACGTAAATGACGTTTTCGATCGAACGGCGCATGCGCCGTCCGTGGACGTATCCCAGTGCGCATGCTCCAAATGACGTCGGCAAATCGTCAATGCTTTCGATGTGAACGTAACTTACGCCCAGCCCCATTCACGGACGAGTTACGGAAACAACGTAAAATTTGACGCGGTTCCGACGTCCATACTTAACATTTGGCTGCGCCATCTTTTGGGTGGTTTATCTTTACGCTTGAAAAGCCCTTACGTAAACGGCGTATCTTTACTGCGACGGCCGTGCGTACGTTCGTGAATAAGCGTATCTAGCTGATTTACATATTTCTAGGCGTAAATCAGCGTACACGACTTAGGAAAACGACGTACCCGACGGGAAAAGACGACGCGGACCCGACGCCATACTTAACATGGCATACGTGGGACTGGCGTAAGGTTACCCCTCATATAGCAGGGGTAACCTTACGCTTACGCAAACGACGTAAGCGACGGTTACGCGACGCGATTTCGTTCGGGAATCGGCGTATCAGGCTCATTTGCATAAACAAATGAGACCTGAACGTAAACGCCACGTAGCGGCCGGCGGCGAATTACATTTAAGATCCGACAGTGTAAGTGACTTACACATGTCGGATCTTCAGCGTATCTATGCGAAAATGATTCTAGGAATCAGGAGCATAGATACGCGGGTCAAAAAAGAGAGATACTCCGTCGTAACTCTTCTGAGAATATGGCCCCTTGTGACAGCAATAAAAAGTGATGTATAAAAATTAAAGCAACAGTATAAAAATAAATAAATAGATAAATAAATAAAGGAACGATAAAAAATAAATAAATAAATAAAATAAAAGGAATGATAAAAATAAATAATAAATAAATAAGTGTCCGCCGTAATGTCGCAGTCACGAAAAAAATCGATGATCGCCGCTGTTAGTAGTAAAAAAATTTTTTTTTATAAAAATGCCATAAAACGACCACCTATCTATGTAGAGGCTGTAACTTTTGCGCAAAAAAAATCAATAAACGCTTACTGTGTTTTTTTTTAGCAAAAATAAGTAGAAGAATACGTATCGGCCTAAACTGAGGAAAAAAAAAAAATGTTATATATTTTTGGGGATATTTATTATAGAAGTAAAAGATATTGCATTTTTTTTTTCAAAATTGTCGCTCTATTTTTGTTTATAGCGCAAAAAATAAAAACCGCAGAGGTGATCAAATACCACCAAAAGAAATCTCTATTTGTGGGGGGAAAAAAGGACGCCAATTTTGTTTGGGAGCCACGTCGGCGTCGCACGACCGCGCAATTGTCAGTTAAAGCGACGCAGCGCCGAATCGCAAAAAAGCGGCCCGGTCCTTTAGCTGCAAAATGGTCCGGGGGCTAAAACGTATGGGATAGGACAAATTTAGATGGGGGGCGCCCCCGATTTTTAGTCTCAGCACAGAACCAAAAATCCACCACTGACCAGCACCATATAAAATAAAGACCCCCCCCCCCTCCCAAAGTGCAATCCTATCGATTGCTAGCTCTGCGGGCTAACAAGTGCTTCTGAGGGTTAAAAAGACGTCTCACTCACCTTGTAGCCATTGCTAAGTTTGAGAGAGAAGGGAAAATTCTGCAGGGAAATTTGGATCTATCTTCATGCAGTTGTGATCGTCTCCCTCGCATTCACGTCTCTGGACCCCCCCCCCCCTCGCATTCACGTCTCTGGACCCCCCCTCCCCCCCCCCCCACCTCCTCCTAACGGGAGTGCAGAACCAGGGACTTTTTTTTGTCCATGTTCTGAACTTTGGAGTCCCCCAGCGGCCAACAACGGATATATACTCTCCTGTATAACAAACCAGAGGAGGGATGTGGTGGGGGGGTGTGAGGGGGGGGGGGGGGGGGGGGTGAGGGAGATGTGGGGGGGGGGGGTGTGCTCATGACGACTTAGGGCTCCGGGGGAATTTCCCAAATTTTGAAAAACAAGAAATAAAGAAAACGAGAGATGTGCAGGAGAGCAGGGCTGTCTTAATGAGAGGGCACACCTGGGCACTGCCCGGGGGGCCCAGCTGCATGGGGGGCCCCTGCCCTTTTCCCAAAGTAGCTGATGATTGAGCCCGGCTGCCCTTCCACATCCCAGATATCCCCCCAGCACTCTGACCCCTCTACACCCCAGATATCCCCCCAGCACTCTGACCCCTCTACACCCCAGATACCCCCCTGAACTCTGACCCCTCTACACCCCAGATATCCCCCCCAGCACTCTGACCCCTCTACACCCCAGATATCCCCCCAGCACTCTGACCCCTCTACACCCCAGATATCCCCCCCATCACTCTGACCCCTCTACACCCCAGATATCCCCCCAGCACTCTGACCCCTCTACACCCCAGATATCCCCCCAGCACTCTGATCCCGCTACACCCCAGATATCCCCCCAGCACTCTGACCCCTCTACCCCCCAGATATCCCCCCAGCACTCTGACCCCTAACACCCCAGATATCCCCCCAGCACTCTGACCCCTCTACACCCCAGATATCCCCCCAGCACTCTGACCCCTCTACATCCCAGATATCCCCCCAGCACTCTGACCCCTCTACACCCCAGATATCCCCCCAGCACTCTAATCCCTCTACACCACAGATATCCCCCCAGCACTCTGACCCCTCTACACCCCAGATATCCCCCCCAACACTCTGACCCCTCTACACCCCAGATATCCCCCCAGCACTCTGACCCCTCTACACCCCAGATATCCCCCCCATCACTCTGACCCCTCTACACCCCAGATATCCCCCCAGCACTCTGACCCCTCTACACCCCAGATATCCCCCCAGCACTCTGATCCCGCTACACCCCAGATATCCCCCAGCACTCTGACCCCTCTACACCCCAGATATCCCCCCAGAACTCTGACCCCTCTACACCCCAGATATCCCCCCAGCACTCTGACCCCTCTACACCCCAGATATCCCCCCAGCACTCTGACCCCTCTACACCCCAGATATCCCCCCAGCACTCTGACCCCCCTACACCCCAGATATCCCCCCAGCACTCTGACCCCTCTACACCCCAGATATCCCCCCAGCACTCTGACCCCTCTACACCCCAGATATCCCCCCAGCACTCTGACCCCTCTACACCCCAGATACCCCCCTGAACTCTGACCCCTCTACACCCCAGATATCCCCCCCAGCACTCTGACCCCTCTACACCCCAGATATCCCCCCAGCACTCTGACCCCTCTACACCCCAGATATCCCCCCCATCACTCTGACCCCTCTACACCCCAGATATCCCCCCAGCACTCTGACCCCTCTACACCCCAGATATCCCCCCAGCACTCTGACCCCTCTACATCCCAGATATCCCCCCAGCTCTCTGACCCCTCTACACCCCAGATATCCCCCCAGCACTCTGATCCCGCTACACCCCAGATATCCCCCCAGCACTCTGACCCCTCTACACCCCAGATATCCCCCCAGCACTCTGACCCCTCTACACCCCAGATATCCCCCCAGCACTCTGATCCCGCTACACCCCAGATATCCCCCCAGCACTCTGACCCCTCTACACCCCAGATATCCCCCCAGCACTCTGATCCCTCTACACCCCAGATATCCCCCCAGCACTCTGACCCCTCTACACCACAGATATCCCCCCAGCACTCTGACCCCTCTACACCCCAGATATCCCCCCCAACACTCTGACCCCTCTACACCCCAGATATCCCCCCAGCACTCTAATCCCTCTACACCACAGATATCCCCCCAGCACTCTGACCCCTCTACACCCCAGATATCCCCCCCAACACTCTGACCCCTCTACACCCCAGATATCCCCCAGCACTCTGACCCCTCTACACCCCAGATATCCCCCCAGCACTCTGACCCCCCTACACCCCAGATATCCCCCCAGCACTCTGACCCCTCTACACCCCAGATACCCCCCTGAACTCTGACCCCTCTACACCCCAGATATCCCCCCCAGCACTCTGACCCCTCTACACCCCAGATATCCCCCCAGCACTCTGACCCCTCTACACCCCAGATATCCCCCCCATCACTCTGACCCCTCTACACCCCAGATATCCCCCCAGCACTCTGACCCCTCTACACCCCAGATATCCCCCCAGCACTCTGATCCCGCTACACCCCAGATATCCCCCCAGCACTCTGACCCCTCTACCCCCCAGATATCCCCCCAGCACTCTGACCCCTAACACCCCAGATATCCCCCCAGCACTCTGACCCCTCTACACCCCAGATATCCCCCCAGCACTCTGACCCCTCTACATCCCAGATATCCCCCCAGCACTCTGACCCCTCTACACCCCAGATATCCCCCCAGCACTCTAATCCCTCTACACCACAGATATCCCCCCAGCACTCTGACCCCTCTACACCCCAGATATCCCCCCCAACACTCTGACCCCTCTACACCCCAGATATCCCCCAGCACTCTGACCCCTCTACACCCCAGATATCCCCCCAGCACTCTGACCCCCCTACACCCCAGATATCCCCCCAGCACTCTGACCCCTCTACACCCCAGATATCCCCCCAGCACTCTGACCCCTCTACACCCCAGATATCCCCCCAGCACTCTGACCCCTCTACACCCCAGATACCCCCCTGAACTCTGACCCCTCTACACCCCAGATATCCCCCCCAGCACTCTGACCCCTCTACACCCCAGATATCCCCCCAGCACTCTGACCCCTCTACACCCCAGATATCCCCCCCATCACTCTGACCCCTCTACACCCCAGATATCCCCCCAGCACTCTGACCCCTCTACACCCCAGATATCCCCCCAGCACTCTGACCCCTCTACATCCCAGATATCCCCCCAGCTCTCTGACCCCTCTACACCCCAGATATCCCCCCAGCACTCTGATCCCGCTACACCCCAGATATCCCCCCAGCACTCTGACCCCTCTACACCCCAGATATCCCCCCAGCACTCTGACCCCTCTACACCCCAGATATCCCCCCAGCACTCTGATCCCGCTACACCCCAGATATCCCCCCAGCACTCTGACCCCTCTACACCCCAGATATCCCCCCAGCACTCTGATCCCTCTACACCCCAGATATCCCCCCAGCACTCTGACCCCTCTACACCACAGATATCCCCCCAGCACTCTGACCCCTCTACACCCCAGATATCCCCCCCAACACTCTGACCCCTCTACACCCCAGATATCCCCCCAGCACTCTAATCCCTCTACACCACAGATATCCCCCCAGCACTCTGACCCCTCTACACCCCAGATATCCCCCCCAACACTCTGACCCCTCTACACCCCAGATATCCCCCAGCACTCTGACCCCTCTACACCCCAGATATCCCCCCAGCACTCTGACCCCCCTACACCCCAGATATCCCCCCAGCACTCTGACCCCTCTACACCCCAGATATCCCTCCAGCACTCTGACCCCTCTACACCCTAGATATCCCCCCAGCACTCTGACCCCCCTACACCCCAGATATCCCCCCAGCACTCTGACCCCTCTACACCCCAGATATCCCCCCAGCACTCTGACCCCTCTACACCCCAGATATCCCTCCAGCACTCTGACCCCTCTACACCCTAGATATCCCCCCAGCACTCTGACCCCTCTACACCCCAGATATCCCCCCAGCACTCCAACCCCTCTACACCCCAGATATCCCCCCAGCACTCTGATCCCTCTACACCCCAGATATCCCCCCAGCACTCTGACCCCTCTATGCCCCAGATATCCCCCCAGAACTCTGACCCCTCTACACCCCAGATATCTCCCCAGCACTCTGACCTCTCTACACCCCAGATATCCCCCCCAGCACTCTGACCCCTCTACACCTAGATATCCCCCCAGCACTCTGACCCCTCTACACCCCAGATATCCCCCCAGCACTCTGACCCCTCTACACCCCAGATATCCCCCCAGCACTCTGACCCCTCTACATCCCAGATATCCCCCCAGCACTCTGACCCCTCTACACCCCAGATATCCCCCCAGAACTCTGACCCCTCTACACCCCAGATATCTCCCCAGCACTCTGACCCCTCTACACCCCAGATATCTCCCCAGCACTCTGATCCCTCTACACCCCAGATATCCCCCCAGCACTCTGATCCCTCTACACCCCAGATATCCCCCCAGCACTCTGACCCCTCTACATCCCAGATATCCCCCCAGCACTCTGATCCCTCTACACCCCAGATATCCCCCCAGCACTCCGACCTCTCTACACCCCAGATATCCCCCCAGCACTCCGACCCCTCTACATCCCAGATATCCCCCCAGCACTCTGACCCCTCTACACCCCAGATATCCCACCAGCACTCTGACCCCTCTACACCCCAGATATCCCCCCAGCACTCTGACCCCTCTACACCCCAGATATCCCCCAGCACTCTGACCCCTCTACACCCCAGATATCCCCCCAGCACTCTGACCCCTCTACACCCCAGATATCCCCCCAGCACTCTGACCCCGCAACACCCCAGATATCCCCCCAGCACCCTGACCCCTCTACACCCCAGATATCCCCCCAGCACTCTGACCCCTCTACACCCCAGATATCCCCCCAGCACTCTGACCCCTCTACACCCCAGATATCCCCCCAGCACTCTGACCCCTCTACACCCCAGATATGCCCCCAGCACTCTGACCCCTCTACATCCCAGATATCCTCCCAGCACTCTGACCCCTCTACACCCCAGATATCCCCCCCCAGCACTCTAACCCCTCTACACCCCAGATATCCCCCCAGCACTCTGACCCCTCTACACCCCAGATATCCCCCCAGCACTCTGACCCCTCTACACCCCAGATATCCCCCCAGCACTCTGACCCCTCTACACCCCAGATATCCCCCCAGCACTCCAACCCTTCTACACCCCAGATATCCCCCCAGCACTCTGATCCCCTCTACATCCCAGATATCCCCCCAGCACTCTGACCCCTCTACACCCCAGATATCCCCCCAGCACTCTGACCCCTCTACACCCCAGATATCCCCCCAGCACTCTGACCCCTCTACACCCCAGATATCCCCCCAGCACTCTGACCCCTCTACACCCCAGATATTCCCCCAGCACTCTGACCCCTCTACACCCCAGATATCCCCCCAGCACTCTGACCCCTCTACACCCCAGATATCCCCCCAGCACTCTGACCCTTCTACACCCCAGATATCCCCCCAGCACTCTGACCCCTCTACACCCCAGATATCCCCCCAGCACTCTGACCCCTCTACACCCCAGATATCCCCCCAGCACTCTGACCCCTCTACACCCCAGATATCCCCCCAGCACGCTGACTCCTCTACACCCCAGATATCCCCCCAGCACTCTGACCCCTCTACACCCTAGATATCCCCTACCTCCTAGATTTAATTCTCCATTGTAGGGGGCCCCAGAGCATCACTTTGCCCAGGGGCCCATGATGCTATGAAGATGGCCCTGCAGGAGAAGGGGGGGGGGTGGGGGGGTCAGTCGGCCTGGAAATGCCGATGGGAGAAAACAAAAAACAAAAAAACTGGTCAAATCTAAACAGCCAATGGGATTCTGTATGGGAATGTCCGTGATTTCACAAGACTTGGGAAGGATTTGGTTGAAAACAGCTGATTTCCAATAAATGAGTACTGAGGGGGGAGGGGGGGGGGTAGGGGGGCCAATGCCCCGTCCAATCAAAGTTATCCTGACTATCTTTGAATAAATAAACACCTGGCCCGACTCCAGAACCCGGCAAGGAGAGAGAAGAGCCAACGTGATAGAACTTGTGCAATAAAAATAAAATGACTGCAAGGAAATGTGTAATAATATATCTTATATATTGCCACCTGTCCAGGATTCACCCGGACAGCTTGGGTTTGGACTCTTGTTATTAACTTCATACGATAGAAATTTGTATTTAACCGCTTAACGACCGCCGCATGTACATATATGTCCACAGAATGGCACGGACAGGCACATTGGCGTACATGTACGTCCCTGCCTTTTCGCGGGTCGGGGGTCCGATCGGGACCCCCCCCGCGCGACATGTGGCGGTCGGAAACCCGCGGGGAACGATCCGGGACGAGGGCGCGGCTATTCGTTTCTAGCCGCCCCGTCGCGATCGCTCCCCGGAGCTGAAGAACGGGGAGAGCCGTATGTAAACACGGCTTCCCCGTGCTTCACTATGGCGGCGTATCGATCGTGTCATACCTTTTATAGGGAGACTCGATCGATGACGTCAGTCCTACAGCCACACCCCCTACAGTTGTAAACACACACTAGGTGAAACGAAACTCCTACAGCGCCCCCTTGTGGTTAACTCCCAAACTGCAACTGTCATTTTCACAATAAACAATGCAATTTAAATTCATTTTTTGCTGTGAAAATGACAATGGTCCCAAAAATGTGTCAAAATTGTCCGAAGTGTCCGCCATAATGTCGCAGTCATGAAAAAAATCGCTGATCGCCGCCATTAGTAGTAAAAAAAAAAAAAATTATAAAAATGCAATAAAACTATCCCCTATTTTGTAAAAGCTATAAATTTTGCGCAAACCAATCGATAAACGCTTATTGCGATTTTTTTTTACCAAAAATAGGTAGAAGAATACGTATCGGCCTAAACTGAGGAAAAAATATTTTTTTTATATATTTTTGGGGATATTTATTATAGCAAAAAGTAAAAAATATTGCATTTTTTTCAAAATTGTCGTTCTATTTTTGTTAATAGCGCAAAAAATAAAAACCGCAGAGGTGATCAAATACCACCAAAAGAAAGCTCTATTTGTGGGAAAAAAAGGACGTCAAATTTATTTGGGAGCCACGTCGCACGACCGCGCAATTGTCTGTTAAAGCGACGCAGTGCCGAATCGCAAAACCTGGCCTGGGCATTTAGCAACAAAATGGTCCGGGGCTTAAGTGGTTAATAGCAAATTATATGTAAAGTTTATACTATATAAAAAAACAATTGCTGTGGCACTGTAATGGGTAAACACTCATTTAGTCTATGGGGGGGGCACAGGGGGTAAGGTGTATCTCCTAATCTCAAGGGCCACATTCCTTCCTCAATTTGTCCCCCGCAGCATCCTTTCTGAACAGCTTTGGGCTGCAAGGGTTAAATGCTGATTCAGGGGTGCAGGGGTAAGGGGTATTACTGATGATACATGCGGGCTCCGGCAGGCTTCCTCATCTCATGTGACTGGTCCCCCCCAAATTTTGGGGCCCCTTACACAGCTTTAGGAGAACCAGGGGGGGTGCTGAAAAAAAAACAAAAAAACAAGCGTAATCTCTTCTCTCCTGACGCGAGATAATAAGTAGGGGGGGGGGGGGGCCTGGTGACCATCGGGCCCCTTACAGGTGTAATGAAAAAATGGGAGGGGGGGCCTGTAAGGGGCCCTTGGGACCATTGGGCCCCTTACAGGTGTAATGCAAAAAATAAAATAAAAAAAAACAGATGCAATGGTTAAATCCTTATTAAGGTGCAAGGGTAAGGTGTATTCATTACCTGTATGCAGGCTTCCTCAATCCATGCATTCTCAGTTATGCTGCCAGTATTTAGGAGAATAGGAATGTGGTAGAGTGGCGGCTGGTGCTCAAAATATTTGAGGGGGGGGGGGGGGCACAAAAAAAAACAGAAAAACACTGAAAAAAACACATCATATTCAGCCACTGTGCCCATCAAATGCAGCAACTGTGCCAATCATATTCAGCCACTGTGCCCATCATATTCAGCCACTGTGCCCATCATATACAGCCACTGTGCCCCATCATATGCAGCCACTGTGCCCCATCATATGCAGCCACTGTGCCCATCAAACGCAGCCACTCTGCCCATCAAATGCAGCCACTGTGCCCATCAAATGCAGCCACTCTGCCCATCAAATACAGCCACTGTGCCCATCAAACACAGCCACTGTGCCCATCATATTCAGCCACTGTGCCCATCATATACAGCCACTGTGCCCCATCATATGCAGCCACTGTGCCCATCATATTCAGCCACTGTGCCCATCATATACAGCCACTGTGCCCATCAAATGCAGCCACTCTGCCCATCATACACAGCCACTGTGCCCATCAAACGCAGCCACTGTGCCCATCAAACGCAGCCACTGTGCCCATCATATACAGCCACTCTGCCCATCATATACAGCCACTGTGCCCATCAAATGCAGCCACTGTGCCCATCATATACAGCCACTCTGCCCATCATATACAGCCACTCTGCCCATCATATACAGCCACTGTGTCCATCAAATGCAGCCACTGTGCCCATCAAATGCAGCCACTGTGCCAATCAAATGCAGCCACTGTGCCCCATCAAATGCAGCCACTGTGATCCATCAAAAGGAACCACTGTACCCATCAAATGCAGCCACTGTGCCCATCAAATGCAGCCACTGTGCCCATCATATTTGTGCCCCATCAAATGCAGCCACTGTGCCCATCATATTTGTGCCCCATCAAATGCAGCCACTGTGCCCCATCAAATGCAGCCACTGTGCCCATCATATACAGCCACTGTGCCCCATCATATGCAGCAACTCTGCCCATCATATACAGCCACTGTGCCCATCAAATGCAGCCACTGTGTCCATCAAACGCAGCCACGGTGCCCATCATATTTGTGCCCCATCAAATGCAGCCACTGTGCCCCATCAAATGCAGCCACTGTGCCCATCAAATGCAGCCACTGTGCCCCATCAAAGGCAGCCACTGTGCCCCATCAAAGGCAGCCACTGTGATCCATCAAAAGGAACCACTGTACCCATAAAATGCAGCCACTGTGCCCATCATATGCAGCCACTGTGCCCCACCCTCCCCGCCCACCGTCTTGCTGTTTGACCGGCACTTACCCCATCTTGGTGGCAGGTGACGGCGGCGAGCTGTGAGACGGGTGGCTCCCGTGTCCTCCCTGCGTCTCTTCTTCCCTTCTGCTAGGCGTCCAATAGGATCGCCTGTGCCTTCAGCCAATCAGGTGACGGGTATTCGACCCGCGCTTCCTGATTGGCAGAGAGGCGGTTCAGTGTTAGAAAATCGAATATTAATTTGCTTTTCTAACACACCTGGGTGGGCTCCGAGCGCAATGCTCTGCGCCACGAGTCCACTTTTTTTTTAAAGCCTATAAGAGCCTATTGCTCTAATCGGGTGCTTAAAAAAAATAACAGCCCCCCCCCCCCCGCCGCTGTAACTCAGGCGCCCGGCGTCCGAAAAGGGACCGGACACCTGAATAGGGGGCGGCCACGGATAGAATCATGCAATGCATGAATTTATCCATTATGCATAGAGGGGGTGGGGCGATAGAGGGGGCGGCGCCCCGTGCGCCCCTGACTGGTGTGGTAGTCGGGGAAGTGAAGTGTTGTATTCTTAGTAATATTCAATGGCCTGGATTCAAGAAGCAATTGCGCCTGTGTAACCATAGGTTACGCAGCGCAATTGCTTACTTGCCCCGGCGTAACGAATGCTCCTGATTCAGGAACCTTGTTACGCCGACTGCAGCCTAAGATCTGCGCGGCATAAGGCTCTTATGCCCGCATATCTTAGGCTGCATTCTTGCGATGGCCGCTAGGGGGCGTTCCCGTTGTGCTCAGCGTATAGTATGCAAATTGCATACTAACACCGATTCACAACGTTGCGCGAGCCCTGCGTACGCAGTTTACGTTGTTTCCGTACGGCGGTTTTTGCGTAAGGCTGCCCCTGCTATTAGCAGGGGCAGCCAATGTTACGTATACCCGTCGTTCCGCGTCGCGAAATTTGAAATTTACGTAGTTTGCGTAAGTGAATCGTGAATGGCGCTGGACGCCGTTCACTTTGAAGCAAATGACGTCCTTGCGACGTCATTTGCCGCAATGCACGCCGGGAAAGTTTCCAGACGGAGCATGCGCTCTACGATCGGCGCGGGAACGCGCCTAATTTAAATGATTCCCGCCCCCTACGGGATCATTTAAATTGCGCGCGCTTGCGCCGGGCATTTTGCCGGCGTGCGCCGCGCAATTTACGGAGCTTCTGCTCAGTGAATCAAGGGCAGCGCAGCAAATTTGCGGGGGCGCAGGGCAAAAACGTTGCCCTGCGCCTCCGTAAATAATGCGCAATTCTACCTGAATCCGGGCCAATATATGCAACACATGTAAAACATTTCCCCAAGGGGTGAATTTCCGCACCTTCCCATGTTGTGGGGATGCTGAGCTGCACCACTGTGTGTTGTCGTATCATGCAGTGCCATCTTCAGGCCAAAGGTGGAAACTGCAGGTAACTCTAATTAAAAAGAAAATATATATATTAAAACATGAGGGTCTCCTTTCTTCACTACTCTAAATTACTAACCCAGAACAAGTGTGCACTACATATATTTTTCAATCATTCTAACTCACGGCTTTAACCACTTAAGACCCGCACCATTATGCAGGTTAAGGACCAGGCCCCTTTTTGCGATTCGGCGCTGCTGCCGCTTTAACTGACAATTGCGTGGTCGTGTGACGTGGCTCCCAAACAAAATTGGCGTCCTTTTTTCACCACAAATAGAGCTTTCTTTTGGTGGTATTTGATCACCTCTGCGGTTTTTATTTTTTGCGCTATAAACAAGAATAGAGCGACAAATTTGAAAGAAAATATTTTTTTTCCTTTTTGCTATAATAAATATCCCCCAAAAAATATATAAAAACATTTTTTTCCTCAGTTTAGGCCGATACGTATTCTTCTACCTATTTTTGGTTAAAAAAAAATCGCAATAAGCGTTTATCGATTGGTTTGCGCAAAATGTATAGCGTTTACAAAATAGGGAGATCGTTTTATGGCATTTTTATTAATATTTTTTTTTTTTACTACTAATGGCGGCGATCAGCAATTTTTTTCGTGACTGCGACATTATGGCGGACACTTCGGACAATTTTGACACATTTTTGGGACCATTTTCACAGCAAAAAGTGCTATAGAAATGCACTAATTACTGTGAAAATGACAATCGCAGTTTGGGAGTTAACCACTAGGGGGCGCTGTAGGGGTTAAGTGTGACCTAATATTTGTTTCTAAGTGTAGGGGGGCGGGGCTGGACGTGTGACATCATTGATCGTCGTTCCCTATATCAGGGAACAGGCGATCGATGAAGCTGCCACTGTGAAGAACGGGGAAGGTGCATTTACACTCCCCTCTCCCCGTTCTTCAGCTCCGGTGACCGATCGCGGGACAGTGGCAGCGATCGGGTCTGCGGGTCCCGCAGCCACGATCGTGGAGCTTTGGACCGGGTCGTGGGTGCACGCCCGCACGACCCACGGCTGGGCACTTAAAGAGGACGTACCTGTTCTTGATTGTGCCCAGCCGTGCCATTCTGCCGACGTATATCGGCGTTAGGCGGTCCTTAAGTGGTTAATAAAAAAATAAAAAATGTATTTAGACCGTGTCCCCATTGTAGAGATTTCCCGTCACTTCCTGTCTCCATAGAAGACCAATGTTGGGGGGGATTCTGTATTTATTTGGAATTCTAAACCACAGAGATGATACCACGGGAAACGACGGACAACATGGATTCATTGCACCAATAAAGTGATCAGATTTACAAAAACAACCTACATTCTGCCTCTTGATACAGCAAGGGGGGGAGGGGGGGCACTCTTTTTTTCTTTATATTAAAGTTGAACTCCAGAGCAGGGGGTCTCCAAACTACGGCCTGCGACTATTATAAGGTCAGCAATAGCTGCTTCTGCCTCATCAACCTGCACCCTGACTCTGGAAGGAGGGACTCTGCTGGGGGCCCTTAACCCCTTCCATACCGGGGGGGGCACTTAAGCACCTTCCCGCCCAGGCCAATTTTCAGCTTTCAGCGCTGTCGCACTTTGAATGACAATTGCGCGGTCGTGCGACGTGGCTCCCAAACAAAATCGGCGTCCTTTTTTTCCCACAAATAGAGCTTTCTTTTGGTGGTATTTGATCACCTCTGCGGGGTTTTTTTTTTGCGCAACAACTAAAAAAAGACTGAAATTTTTTTAAAAAAATTTAGTTTTTATGTTTTTCTGTTAATTTTTTTGTAAATAAGTAAGTTTTCTCTTTCAATTACGGGCACTGATATGGTGGCACTGATGGGCACCGATGAGATGGCACTGATGGACATCGATGAGGTAGTACTGACGGGCACAGATGAGGTGGCACCGATTGGCGGTGCTGGTATGCGGCACTGATGGGCACACATAGACGGCACTGATGGGCACACATAGGCGGCACTGATGGGCACACATAGGCGGCACTGATGGGCACTCATGGGTGGCACTTATGGATACTTATGGGTGGCACAGATGCGCACTGATAGGTGGGCACTGGGCATGGATGGGCACTGTGGGGTGGCATTGATGGACACTGTGGGGTGGCACTGATGGACACTGTGGGGCAGCACTGATGGACACTGTGGGGCAGCACTGATTTACCCATGTTGCCAGTCAGTGCCCATTTGTGGGCACTGATTGGCATCTTTTTTATTTTGTAATGCTTTTTATTCCCCAGACTTTTTTTTTTTGCCCTTCCCTGGTGGTCCATGTGGCGATCCGAGGGGGGGCTGCTCTGATAAACAATCAGCGCGAACCCCCCCTGTCAGGAGAGCCGCCGATCGGCTCTCCTCTACTCGGGTCTGTCAGACGCGAGTGAGGAAGAGCCATCAACGGCTCTTCCTGTTTACATCGTGATCAGCCGTGGTTGGACACTGCTGATCACGTGGTAAAGAGCCTCCGCCGGATGCAGGGTGTCAGACTGACACTCCGCATCACCGATCGCCGCGCTATGCGCCCCCACGGGCGCGCGCGGCATGAAATCCATGGACGTCCAGTCAGGATTTCAAAACCACTTCCCGGACGTAAATCACCTATAGGCTGGGCGGGAAGTGGTTAATGTAAGAGGGGGGAGGGAACCCTGATGTAAGGGGGGGGGCTCTGATGGGGACCTTGATGTAAGGGGGGGACTCTGATGGGGACCTTGATGTAAGGAGGGGGACTCTGATGGGGACCTTGATGTAAGGGGGGGACTCTGATGGGGACCTTGATGTAAGGAGGGGGACTCTGATGGGGACCCTAATGTAAAGGGGGGACTCCAATCGGGGCCTTAATCTAAGAGGTGGGAGGGAACCCTGATGTAAGGGGGGCTCTGATGGGGACCTTGATGTAAATAGGGGGACTCTGATGGGGACCTTGATGTAAGGAGGGGGACTCTGATGGGGACCCCTATGTAAGGGGGGGACTCTGAGATAGGGTTGGATTCTAATGGCCACTTTGATATAAGGGGGGACTCTAATGGGGACAAGGGGGGGGAGGGGACTGTGTTGAGAACTCTAAAGTAAGGGGGGACTCTGGTGTGGATTCTGATGTAAAGGGGACGCCTTATAAGGACCCTGATGTAAGGGAAGGCAGACCTAAGCCCAGTTTGTTTTTGATATTATTGTTTATTTTATATTATTATATGTTATATTTAGTGAGATATATACATACAGGTGATACTCTAAAAATTTGAATATGGTGCAAAAGTTTATTTATTTCACAAATGCAACTAATCTATGAATATATTTTATTTTCTTGTCTCCTCTTTTGAACCTTGATCGTGTCCTGAAGAAGCCTAACGGCGAAACGCGTAGACGCACAAGGGCTCACTGTACAAGCTGTACCATTTTTATATGATTTTTTATTCTTGAACACTGTTATTATACTATGTACTTTATATAAATATTATTTTTGATATTCACTTCTCCATTGTTTCCATGCCTAAAAAGTCCAACCCTTGGTTACTGTAAGGAGTCACCTTCTCTAATATATGAGAGAGACTCGTTACAGGCAAAGCAAGAGGGTTCAAGCCGTGATTTGTCATCATTGTGAGGATTGTGCCTTCCAGCTCATGAAAACCCCAAATCCACAATCTCAGAAAATGAGAATATTCCATGCAATCAATAAAACACGGATTGTACAGAGAAGGATATCGCACCTCTGAAAAGTAGAAGCTGCATATGTACTCAGTACTTGCTTTGGGCCCCTTTGTACTTGCTTTGGGCCCCTTTGTACTTGCTTTGGGCCCCTTTGTACTTGCTTTGGGCCCCTTTGTACTTGATTTGGGCCCCTCAGTACGTGGTTTGGGCCCCTTAGTGCTTGGTTTGGGCCCCTCAGTACTTGGTTTGGGCCCCTCAGTACTTGGTTTGGGCCCCTCAGTGCTTGGTTTGGGCCCCTCAGTACTTGGTTTGGGCCCCTCAGTACTTGGTTTGGGCCCTCACTACTTGGTTTGGGCCCCTTAGTACTCGGTTTGGGGCCCTCAGTACTTGGTTTGGGCCCCTTAGTACTTGGTTTGGGCCCCTCAGTACTTGATTTGGACCCCTCATTACTTGGTTTGGGCCCCTCAGTACTTGGTTTGGGCCCCTCAGTACTTGGTTTGGGCCCCTCAGTTCTTGGTTTGGGCCCCTCAGTACTTGGTTTGGGCCCCTCAGTACTTGGTTTGGGCCCCTTTGTACTTGATTTGGACCCCTCATTACTTGGTTTGGGCCCCTCAGTACTTGGTTTGAGCCCCTCAGTACTTGGTTTGGGCCCCTCAGTTCTTGGTTTGGGCCCCTCAGTACTTGGTTTGGGCCCCTCAGTACTTGGTTTGGGCCCCTTTGTACTTGATTTGGGCCCCTCAGTACTTGGTTTGGGCCCCTCAATACTTGGTTTGGGCCCCTCAGTACTTGGTTTGGGCCCCTTAGTGCTTGGTTTGGGCCTCTTAGTACTTGGTTTGGGCCCCTTAGTACTTGGTTTGGGCCCCTTAGTACTTGGTTTGGGCCCCTTAGTACTTGGTTTGGGCCCCTCAGTACTTGGTTTGGGCCTCTTAGTACTTGGTTTGGGCCCCTTAGTACTTGGTTTGGGCCCCTTAGTACTTGGTTTGGGCCCCTCAGTACTTGGTTTGGGCCCCTCAGTTCTTGGTTTGGGCCCCTCAATGCAGTGTGGCATGGAAGTGATCAGCCTGTGGCACTGCTGAGGTGTTATGGAAGACCCGGAGGCTTCAATAGCGCCCTTCAGCTCTTCTGCATTGTTGGGTTTCATGTCTCTCATCTTTCTCTTGGCCCCACAGATTCTCCATCACAGATTCTCCATCACAGATTAATGGACACCGTGCCGGTCCTGAGGAGCTGTGGACAGGAGTTTTTAGGCTTCGGCCTAGTCAGCGGCGTCCGGCCTCCAGGCCTAGGCCGAAGCCGCGGCCTTGCCTAAAAGCTCCTGCCCGCAGCTCCTCAAAGCCGGCGTGGTGTCAGCACCGGTCCTGGTAAAAAGAAAATCAAAAAAATCGATTTACTGAAAATCTGAATCGATTTGACCTCTCAACTAGATTGTAGACTGAGCGCCGGCCATCTGAATAACAGCGGTGGGGGTGTTTTGGAAGTGCCTGATTAGAGCCATCGGTCTGTGTGCTCTAATAGGCTTCCAAATGGTTAAACAGCGGGCGCACAGGCGGGCGCTCCATGGTTAAACAATGCTTCCCTAACACCGACCCGCCTCTCAGCAAATCAGGTGCCAGTCTGGTTACCGGTTACCTGATTGGCTGAAGCAACATCGAGGATGGAAGAAGACATTGAGGGAGCGTGGAGGAGGACGGGACTGACCCGAGGAAGGTAAGTGCCAGGCTGGAAACAAACTGGCTGTATTTGAGGAGAAACTGGCTGTATTTGAGGGGAAACTGGCTGTATTTGGGAGAAACTGGCTGTATTTGGGAGAAACTGGCTGTATTTGGGGGCAAACTGGCTGTATTTAGGGGCAAATTGGCTGTATTTGAGAGGAAACTGGCTGTATTTGGGGGCAAACTGGCTGTATTTTGGGGCAAACTGGCTGTATTTGAGAGAAAACTGGCTGTATTTGGGGGCAAACTGGCTGTATTTTGGGGCAAACTGGCTGTATTTGGTGGAAACTGGCTGTATTTGAGAGGAAACTGGCTGTATTTGAGAGGAAACTGTCTGGATTTGAGAGGAAACTGGCTGTATTTGAGGAGAAACTGGCTGTATTTGAGAGGAAACTGGCTGTATTTGAGGGGAAACTGGCTGTATTTGGGGAGAAACTGGCTGTATTTGGGAGAAACTGGCTGTATTTGAGGGGAAACTGGCTGTATTTGAGGAGAAACTGGCTGTATTTGAGGAGAAACTGGCTGTATTTGAGAGGAAACTGGCTGTATTTGAGGGGAAACTGGCTGTATTTGGGAGAAACTGGCTGTATTTGAGGGGAAACTGGCTGTATTTGAGGAGAAACTGGCTGTATTTGAGGAGAAACTGGCTGTATTTGGGGAGAAACTGGCTGTATTTGGTAGAAACTGGCTGTATTTGAGGGGAAACTGGCTGTATTTGAGGAGAAACTGGCTGTATTTGGGGAGAAACTGGCTGTATTTGAGAGGAAACTGGCTGTATTTGGGGAGAAACTGGCTGTATTTGAGAGGAAACTGGCTGTATTTGGGGAGAAACTGGCTGTATTTGGGAGAAACTGGCTGTATTTGAGGGGAAACTGGCTGTATTTGAGGAGAAACTGGCTGTATTTGAGGAGAAACTGGCTGTATTTGAGAGGAAACTGGCTGTATTTGAGGGGAAACTGGCTGTATTTGGGGAGAAACTGTCTGTATTTGAGGGGAAACTGGCTGTATTTGGGAGAAACTGGCTGTATTTGAGAGGAAACTGGCTGTATTTGAGGGGAAACTGGCTGTATTTGGGGAGAAACTGGCTGTATTTGAGGGGAAACTGGCTGTATTTGGGAGAAACTGGCTGTATTTGGAGGGAAACTGGCTGTATTTGGAGGGAAACTGGCTGTATTTGGGGAGAAACTGGCTGTATTTGAGGGGAAACTGGCTGCATTTGAGGGGAAACTGGCTGTATTTGGGGACAAACTGGCTGTATTTGGGGACAAACTGGCTGTATTTGAGGGGAAACTGGCTGCATTTGGGGGAAACTGGCTGTATTTGAGGGGAAACTGGCTGTATTTGGGGAGAAACTGGCTGTATTTGAGGGGAAATTGGCTGTATTTGGGAGAAACTGGCTGTATTTGAGGGGAAACTGGCTGTATTTGAGGAGAAACTGGCTGTATTTGAGGAGAAACTGGCTCTATTTGAGGGGAAACTGGCTGTATTTGGGGAGAAACTGGCTGTATTTGAGGGGAAATTGGCTGTATTTGGGAGAAACTGGCTGTATTTGAGGGGAAACTGGCTGTATTTGAGGAGAAACTGGCTGTATTTGAGGAGAAACTGGCTGTATTTGGGGAGAAACTGGCTGTATTTGGTAGAAACTGGCTGTATTTGAGGGGAAACTGGCTGTATTTGAGGAGAAACTGGCTGTATTTGAGGAGAAACTGGCTGTATTTGGGGAGAAACTGGCTGTATTTGAGAGGAAACTGGCTGTATTTGGGGAGAAACTGGCTGTATTTGAGAGGAAACTGGCTGTATTTGGGGAGAAACTGGCTGTATTTGGGAGAAACTGGCTGTATTTGAGGGGAAACTGGCTGTATTTGAGGAGAAACTGGCTGTATTTGAGGAGAAACTGGCTGTATTTGAGAGGAAACTGGCTGTATTTGAGGGGAAACTGGCTGTATTTGGGGAGAAACTGTCTGTATTTGAGGGGAAACTGGCTGTATTTGGGAGAAACTGGCTGTATTTGAGAGGAAACTGGCTGTATTTGGAGGGAAACTGGCTGTATTTGGAGGGAAACTGGCTGTATTTGGGGAGAAACTGGCTGTATTTGAGGGGAAACTGGCTGCATTTGAGGGGAAACTGGCTGTATTTGGGGACAAACTGGCTGTATTTGGGGACAAACTGGCTGTATTTGAGGGGAAACTGGCTGCATTTGGGGGAAACTGGCTGTATTTGAGGGGAAACTGGCTGTATTTGAGGGGAAACTGGCTGTATTTGAGGAGAAACTGGCTGTATTTGAGGAGAAACTGGCTGTATTTGAGAGGAAACTGGCTGTATTTGAGGAGAAACTGGCTGTATTTGAGGGGAAACTGGCTGTATTTGGGGACAAACTGGCTGTATTTGGGGACAAACTGGCTGTATTTGAGGGGAAACTGGCTGCATTTGAGGGGAAACTGGCTGTATTTGAGGGGAAACTGGCTGTATTTGAGGGGAAACTGGCTGCATTTGAGGGGAAACTGGCTGTATTTGAGGAGAAACTGGCTGTATTTGAGAGGAAACTGGCTGTATTTGAGGAGAAACTGGCTGTATTTGAGGGGAAACTGGCTGTATTTGAGAGGAAACTGGCTGTATTTGAGGGGAAACTGGCTGTATTTGGGGGAAACTGGCTGTATTTGAGGAGAAACTGGCTGCATTTGGGAAGAAACTGCCTGTATTTGGGGAGAAACTGGCTGTATTTGAGGAGAAACTGGCTGTATTTGAGGAGAAACTGGCTGTATTTGAGAGGAAACTGGCTGTATTTGAGAGGAAACTGGCTGTATTTGAGGGAAACTGGCTGTATTTGAGAGGAAACTGGCTGTATTTGAGAGGAAACTGGCTGTATTTGAGAGGAAACTGGCTGTATTTGAGAGGAAACTGGCTGTATTTGGTGGAAACTGGCTGTATTTGGGAGAAACTGGCTGTATTTGAGAGGAAACTGGCTGTATTTGAGAGGAAACTGGCTGTATTTGAGAGGAAACTGGCTGTATTTGAGAGGAAACTGGCTGTATTTGGTGGAAACTGGCTGTATTTGGGAGAAACTGGCTGTATTTGAGGGGAAACTGGCTGTATTTGAGAGGAAACTGGCTGTATTTGGGGGCAAACTGGCTGTAGTTGGTGGAAACTGGCTGTATTTGGGAGAAACTGGCTGTATTTGAGGGGAAACTGGCTGCATTTGAGGGGAAACTGGCTGTATTTGAGGGGAAACTGGCTGTATTTGAGGAGAAACTGGCTCTATTTGAGGGGAAACTGGCTCTATTTGAGGGGAAACTGGCTGTATTTGAGAGGAAACTGGCTGTATTTGGGGAGAAACTGGCTGTATTTGAGGGGAAACTGGCTGTATTTGAGGGGAAACTGGCTGTATTTGAGGGGGAAACTGGCTGTATTTGAGGGGAAACTGGCTGTATTTGGGAGAAACTGGCTGTATTTGAGGGGAAACTGGCTGTATTTGGGAGAAACTGGCTGCATTTGAGTAAGCCTAGGGCCCTGGGGACCATCTGGCCCCTTACAGGTGTAATGCCTGTACCCCCCTGATGGCGGCGCTGCATGTGGTGAGTCTCTCTTCTCATATATTACTTTCACCTTTTTAAGTTGCATTACTTTTGCACCATATTCAATTTTTTTTAGTTTTACCTGTACCTTCCCCCTGAAAAATACCTCCCCCAGAGAAATACCACCCCCCCCCTGAGAAATAGTACCCCCCAGCAAGGGGAGGGGCACTATCAGAGAATTTAGTAAGTCTAGAGTTAGAAGTCGGCAAGCGGACATCTTTATACACCCGCCGGAGTCTCGCTTTTCACACTTATATTTTAACAGTAAACCCGACTTTTATAGTTAAAAATGACTGTGAAAAACAAGACTCTGGTGGGTGTATAAAGATGTCCGCTTGCCGACTTCAAAGTCTAGGCTTACTGTGGACCAGTACGGGTGTACCAAGATGGCCGCAACGCAACGTCACTTCAGTTGCCTATTCAGATGGGTAGCGGCTTCCTGACAGAACACCTGCCTGCTCGCTCAGTGACGCGCCAGCCCGTTCACCAGCCTGACCGCTCCGCCGGCATGATTTCTCACTCACGGGCCTGCCTGTCCACTCACTCACCCGCCGGCCAGCTCAGTCACCCACCGGCTCACCCGCTCATTATTTTCTCAGGGGGGGGAGCAATTGCCCCATTGCTTCACTGGTCCCCCTGCATTCTGCTCTGGTCCCCCTGCTTGCTGCTCTGGTCCCCCACGTGCTCTGCTGGTCACCTGCATGCTGCTCTGGTCCCATCCATGCTGCTCTGGTCCCCTACGTGCTGCTCTGGTCCCCCGCATGCTCCGCTGGTCCCCCTGCATTCTGCTCTGGTCCCCTGCTTGCTGCTCTGGTCCCCCACGTGCTGCACTGGTCCCTCGCATGCTCCGCTGGTCCCCCTGCATTCTGCTCTGGTCCCCTGCTTGCTGCTCTGGTCCCCCACGTGCTGCACTGGTCCCTCGCATGCTCCGCTGGACCCCTGCATGCTGCTCTGGTCCCCATGCTTGCTGCTCTGGCCCCCCACGTGCTGCACTGGTCCCTCGCATGCTCCGCTGGACCCCTGCATGCTGCTCTGATCCCCCATGTGCTCTGCTGATTCTCCACGACAGCAGACAGGATGGAGAGCGGGGGAAGGAAAGAGCAGGAGAACGAGTGTCGAGGAAGCTTATGTCACATGGAAACTCCCGGTAGTCCCGATGGCCAGTACATGCCTGGACATTTGGCAACCCTGGTGATTATGGTGTGCCCAGGCACACCCGGCCCGTGCACACACCTATGGGGACCTGTCATGCTTTTTTCTATTACAAGGTGTGACGGTATCGGTATGATATCCCCGTCAACGTTCCCTTCTTCCCATAAAAGAAATCACAGCAGCACCCATACATGAGCCAAGGCTTAATGCTGGTATAACACAGAGTTTTAATAGTAAGAAACCAGAGTTTATATGTGGTTACAACTGTTACAATGACAAATCTCCGCCCCCCCTCACACAGTGGGGGGTCTTCAATACAGCTCCTTTGAAATAAAGATATTTCTTTGAACTACTCAGTAGCTAGCCGGCTCGGCACCGCATATAGAGAGATAATTATCACAAGGAAGCAATCAGCATAATTAACACAAACCACTTATCTAATCACAGTAACCAGTAAACACAGGGCTAGAACAATTAACATTTGAAACAGGGCTAGCTGCAGAAGAGTAATTACAATTAACAGCCTTAAACAAGCAGGGAGGATTAAACTGACATATAGGTAAAAAGTCCATCACAATGGCCCCCCTTCTTCTCCCTGCTCCGGAAAAGCCTGTTGGACCTTTCCTGGTCCAGTAGGGTTGACGGGTTCAGAGCTTTTAGTCCGAGGTTAACTCCGTTTGGCGTGACAATCCATCAGCATTCCCGTTTTGCTTGCCTGGGCGGTAATGAATCGTAAAGTCATAGGGCTGTAAGGCCAAGCTCCAGCGTAGCAAACGTGCGTTGTCCCCTGAAACCCGGTTAAGCCACACCAAGGGGTTGTGATCGGTGATGAGAGTGAAAGCCCGGCCATAAAGGTAAGGTGTGAGCTTTTTGAGTGCCCATACCAAGGCCAAACACTCTTTTTCAATGGTGGCGTAACTGACCTCCCTTGGCAACAGCTTCCGACTCAGGTATGCCACCGGGTGCTCTCCTCCATCCTCCCCGATCTGGCTTAGTACTGCCCCCAGTCCAAACATTGAAGCATCTGTGTGGACAATAAATCTTTTGTTAGGATCTGGGGTAACCAACACCGGAGCATTAACCAGAGCAGTCTTTAGGGTTTGGAAAGCCACCTCGCATTCCGGGGACCACAGGACTTGTCGGGGTAGCTTCTTTTTGGTCAAGTCGGTCAGGGGTTTGGCCAGGGCGCTATAGTCGGGTACAAAGCGTCTGTAATAGCCGGCTGTGCCCAAGAAAGCCATGACTTGTGTCTTGGTGTGGGGAGTGGGCCAATTGGCAACGGCCTCGATCTTGGCCGGCTCCGGCCGTTGCTTACCACATCCTACTCGGTGGCCCAAATATTGTACCTCCGCCATACCCAAATGACATTTGTCGGGTTTCAGGGTCAGCCCGGCCCCCTTGATCCTATCCAATACTACCCCTACGTGTTCTAGGTGCACTTCCCATGTATTGCTGTAGATGGCGATGTCATCCAGATAAGCGCATGCAAAGCTCTGGAGACCCCCAAGTAACTGATCCACCATCCGTTGGAAGGTGGCCGGGGCGTTCTTCATCCCGAACGGCATAACCCGGAATTGGTATAGGCCGAACGGGGTGATGAAGGCCGACTTGAGTCTGGCATCTTCTGCTAGAGGAATCTGCCAATATCCCTTGCATAGGTCTATTGTGGTCAGATACTTCCCTGCAGAGATACGGTCAAGCAGCTCGTCCATCCGAGGCATCGGATAGGCGTCCGTAACTGTCTTGTCGTTGAGGCGCCGGTAATCTACACAGAAGCGGGTTGTCCCATCCTTCTTTGGCACTAAGACTACCGGCGAGGCCCAAGGACTTTCTGAGGGTTCGATTACGCCTAGCCGAAGCATCTCATCTATCTCCTTCCGCATTCCTTCCCGGACTGCTTCGGGGATACGGTAAGGAGGCTGTCTCAGGGGTGTCTGTCCTGGAGTCTCCACCTTGTGTACGGCTAGGCGTGTGTATCCAGGCTCCTGCGAGAATGTGGCCTGTTTTTCTTCTAGTAAGCGGCCAGCTTGAGCCCGCTCTTGCGGCTCCAGCTGTTCACCTAGCTGGACTTTCTCTATCTGGGTCATCCCTTTGCTACTGCCCAATAGGTCGGGAAGGGGTAGGGTCTCTGTGTCTTCTCCTGCTGGTGCACAGATAGCGGCTACCTCCTCTGCCCGTTCCTGATAGGCCTTGAGCATGTTGATGTGAAAGGTTCGTTTCACATCTTCATCCTCGCAACTGGCTATCGTGTAGGTAGTGTCGCATATCTGTCCTATAACTTTATAGGGGCCCTGCCAGGCAGCCTGGAGCTTGTCAGTTCGGACCGGCCTTAATACCATGACCTTTTGGCCTATCTGAAAGCTCCGGTGCCTAGCCCATCGGTCATACCATACCTTCTGGCGCTGTTGGGCCGCCTGGAGGTTTTCTCGCACTGTCTGGGCTAATTCCTCCATGCGATCCCTCAGCTCCAGGACATAAGGTACAACCGGGGTCCCCTCAATTTCTGTTTGCCCCTCCCAGTGATCCTTGATGAGATCTAAGGGCCCCCTCACCCGCCTCCCATAGAGAAGTTCGAAGGGTGAGAATCCGGTCGATTCCTGCGGTACCTCTCGGTAGGCAAAGAGAAGGTGCGGCAGGAATCGCTCCCAATCCTTGTACGCCCCTGTGAACGATTTCAACATTTGCTTTAGCGTTCCATTGAAGCGCTCGCACAGGCCGTTAGTCTGGGGGTGGTATGGGGAGCTAGTCAGGGATTTAACTCCACAGGTTTTCCATATCTGCTGGGTTACCTCGGCCGTGAATTGGGTACCTTGGTCGGACAGAACCTCCTTGGGAAAGCCTACTCGGGAAAATACTTTAACTAGGGCCTCTGCTACAGTCTCAGCCTGTATGTTAGAGAGAGCTACCGCTTCGGGGTAACGGGTGGCGTAGTCTACTACGGTGAGTATATACCGCTTGCCGGAACGGCTAGGTTGGGCCAGGGGCCCTATAATGTCCACGGCTACCCTTGTGAACGGTTCTTCAATAATGGGCATGGAAACTAGTTTAGCCTTTGGGTGGTCTCCCTTTTTACCTATACGTTGGCATACCTCGCACGTTTGACAATACGCCCTGACGTCGTCGGATACCCCAGGCCAGAAAAAGTTCTGGGTTATCCGATACCCTGTCTTGCGTATTCCCAAATGGCCTGCCAAGGGTACGTCGTGCCCAATCCTCAATAACTCCTGCCGGTACTTCCGGGGAACTACCAGCTGGCGTTTTTGCTTAGGCCCTGGGGCATTACCCCGGGTCTCGGTGAGCCTGTACAAGCGGCCTTCCTCCCAGATAAATTGCTCCTTCTCTAACCCCCCTTGGCCCCTCCTGGCTTTCTCTCGATACTTTCTGAGGGAAGGGTCTCCGGTCACCTCCCGCCCAAAGTCCTCTGGGGTGTCCCAGGGTAGGGGTTCCACAGTCAAGGGTAGGTTGGGTTGGCTTACCTGGGTCTCAGTAGGAAGCGGATGGCTCTCGGCAGCGCGGCTTTGTGCTCTGGTGGTTACTGCGTGGGCCTCCTGAGCGGTGGTAGAGGCGAACGCCGAAGTCAGGGGCCCAATGTCGTTGCCCAAGATGACTTCAGAAGGTAAGTCTTTCATGACGCCCACATGAACATCGCCAGCTCCCGCACCCCAGTCCAGGTGTACCTGTGCAGTAGGAATACGGTATACTGCCCCCCCTGCCACTTTCACAGCAATTGATTTCCCCGGTTTCTCTGATGCAGTAATAAGGTGTCTTTGTACCAACGTGATGGTCGCCCCACTGTCTCTTAATCCTCGGGCGGTTTTTCCGTTAACCATGACCAGCTGACAATGGTGTTTCCGGTTGTCCGTAATAACAGATTGTACCGTGAGGGCTTCGTAAAGGGGGCCCAATGGTTCTTCCGGACCCAGCTCCTGGGGATCCCAAGCCGAGTCTACACAATGGGCTGCTGCTGGTGGGCGGTACCCAGGTTGAGACCAATTTGACCTGGTGTTGTCATTCAGGGGGCAATTCTGCTTGAAGTGACCGAGCTGTTTGCACCGGAAGCAGCGTTGTTCGTTGTCCTCCTGGCGTGGATAGCGAGGGCTAGATGTCATCGGTCTGTTAGGCGGTTGGTATCTAGCGGCTGGTGGGTGTGAGGGCGCCGTTGGTCGTGGAGGTTGTACCCGTGGTGTGACCTGGTTTGTCTTGCGAGTATCCGCATATTCATCCGCCAACATCGCGGCCTCTGGTAGAGTCATGGGCCTGCGATCTCTCACCCAATCTTTGACATCTGTCTGGATGTGATTGTAAAATTGCTCCAGGAGCATTAGTTGCAAAATGTCCTCTGCGGTGGTGGCCTGGCTGCTGTTAACCCAGTTAGAGGCCGACAGGGACAGCTGGCATGCCCATTCTGCGTAAGAGTCTTTCGTGGTTTTGCGTGAGTCCCTGAACTTCTGTCGGTGGGACTCTGGGGTTACTGCATAACGAGCCAGGAGCACTTCTTTAACCCTGGCGTAGCTATGGATATCCTGATCTGGCACGGTCCGGAAAGCATCAGAAGCTTTGCCTGACAGTTTGCCTGACAATATTGCAACCCAGTCTCCTCTCGCTATTCGGTGCAGGTTACATTGTCGCTCAAAATCCGCCAGGAAGTTATCAATCTCACAGTCCTTTTCATCAAAAGCTTTAAAAGCGCTAAACGGAATCTTCCTTGTGTCTGCTGTGCTGTACTCACTGTTCGGAGAAGGTGCGGCTGCTTGTTGGACTGCTGCCAGTTTTAACTGTAGCTGTGCGTCCCTTATTTGTTTATCCTTCTGTAGTTCTGCGTCTCTTATTTCTTTATCCTTCTGTAGCTCTGCGTCTCTTATTTGTTTATCCTTCTGTAGCTCTGCGTCCCTTATTTCTTTATCCTTCTGTAGCTCTGCGTCTCTTATTTGTTTATCCTTCTGTAGTTCTGCGTCTCTTATTTCTTTATCCTTCTGTAGCTCTGCGTCTCTTATTTGTTTATCCTTCTGTAGCTCTGCGTCCCTTATTTCTTTATCCTTCTGTAGCTCTGCGTCTCTTATTTGTTTATCCTTCTGTAGCTCTGCGTCCCTTATTTCTTTATCCTTCTGTAGCTCTGCGTCTCTTATTTGTTTATCCTTCTGTAGCTCTGCGTCTCTTATTTCTTTAGCCTTCTGTAGCTCTGCGTCCCTTATTTGTTTATCCTTCTGTAGCTCTGCGTCTCTTATTTCTTTAGCCTTCTGTAGCTCTGCGTCTCTTATTTGTTTATCCTTCTGTAGTTCTGCGTTTACTAACATGTCCATCACTTTCAGTACCACATCTGGCGTTGGGTTCGGGCCGAACCACGCTAGATTCTCTCTCATTAGCTTGTTGGTTGGTGACTCCTCCTGAATCACTGGTGTCTCCATCTCTTGTACTGCTGGCGTTGCTGCAATCCCGTTCTCCTGGTCTAGCTCCATTAATTCTGCTATGATGACCCGCTTGGTTTTGTTGCTAGCAATCCTTCCACGAACTTCCAGTAGTTCTTTCAGTGTATTTCTTTTAAGCAGGGTGTAGCAGCCTTCCATTCACTGTTCCCAGTGTCTGCTTGGAATCCTGGTGTAAAGGAGAGTAGAAGGGAAGATCCCGCTGCTGCCAACCAATTTGTGACGGTATCGGTATGATATCCCCGTCAACGTTCCCTTCTTCCCATAAAAGAAATCACAGCAGCACCCATACATGAGCCAAGGCTTAATGCTGGTATAACACAGAGTTTTAATAGTAAGAAACCAGAGTTTATATGTGGTTACAACTGTTACAATGACAAATCTCCGCCCCCCCTCACACAGTGGGGGGTCTTCAATACAGCTCCTTTGAAATAAAGATATTTCTTTGAACTACTCAGTAGCTAGCCGGTTCGGCTCCGCATATAGAGAGATAATTATCACAAGGAAGCAATCAGCATAATTAACACAAGCCACTTATCTAATCACAGTAACCAGTAAACACAGGGCTAGAACAATTAACATTTGAAACAGGGCTAGCTGCAGAAGAGTAATTACAATTAACAGCCTTAAACAAGCAGGGAAGATTAAACTGACATATAGGTAAAAAGTCCATCACACAAGGGATGTTTACATTCCTTGTAATAGGAATAAAAGTGACCCAAATAAAAAAAAAAATTTAAATAAAGAAAATAAATAAGAAAAAAAAAATTTAAAACGCCCCGTCCCGACGAGCTCGCGTGCAGAAGCGAACGCATACACGAGTAGCGCCCGCATATGAAAACTGTGTTCAAACCACACATGTGAGGTATCGCCGCGATCGTTAGAGCGAGAGCAATAATTCTAGCCCTAGACCTCCTCTGTCACTCAAAACATGCAACCTGAAGACATTTTTAAAACGTCACCTATGGAGATTTTTATGGGTAAAGGTTTGTCGCCATTCCGCGAGCGGGCGCAAACTTTGAAATGTGACGTGTTGGGTATCAATTTACTCGGCGTAACATTATCTTTCACAATATAAAAAAAAAAAAATTGGGCTAACTTTACTGTTGTCTTATTTTTTAATAAAAAAAAAATTCGTTTTTTCCCCCCCAAAAAAACTGCGCTTTTAATACCACTGCGCAAATACCGTGTGACAAAAAGTATTGCAACAACCGCCATTTTATTCTCTAGGGTGTTAGAAAAAAACAGTGTATAACCACTTCCACACCAGGCACTTACGCAGCTTCCTGCCCAAGCCAATTTTCAGCGCTGTCACACTTTGAATAACAATTGCGCGGTTCGTGCTACACTGTACCCAAACAATTTTTTTTATCATTTTGTTCCCACAAATAGAGATTTCTTTTGGTGGTATTTGATTACCTCTGCGATTTTTATTTTTTGCGCAACAACAAAAAAAAGGCCGAAAATTTTGAAAAAAAATCGTTTTAATTTTTTTCTGTAAATTTTTTTAAAAATAAGTACCGTATTTATCGGGGTATTGCGCACTCCGGCGTATAGCGCGCACCCCTAAAGTGGACCCGCATTCCTGTAAAAAAAACATTCTAGTACTTACAGTTTTGGTGTCTTGCGCGGCGTCCATGGGCGGCCTCGTCGGGCCCGGCGTCCGTCTGCGGCTCCTCTCGCGGTCACGTCCTGTGCGTCCTGTACGTCCAGGACGTGACAGCGAGAGGAGCCGAGCCTGCCCGACTATACCCGAGTGTACTGCGCTCGGTATATGCCGGCGCAGTGGTTCAAACACGGCGCGGGAAGCGAGTATCGGCGTATATCGCGCACCCACGATTTTGCCCTGATTTTCAGGGCAAAAAAGTGCGCGGTATACGCCGATAAATACGGTATGTTTTCTTTTTTAATTACAGGCACTGATGAGGTGGCAATGATGGGCACCGATGAGGTGGCACTGATGGGCACTGATAGGCGGCACTAATAGGCGGCACTGATGGACACTGATAGGCGGCACTGATGGGCACTCATAGGCGGCACTGATGGGCACTCATAGGCGGCACTGATGGGCACATATGGGTGGCACTAATGGGCACATATGGGTGGCACTGATGGGTACATATGGGTGGCACTGATGGGTACATATGGGTGGCACTGATGGGTACATATGGGTGGCACAGATAGGTGGGCACTGGGCATGGATGGGCACTGAGAAGTGGCACTGATGGACACTGAGGGGTGGCACTTGTTTATTTACAATTTTTCCAATCAGTGCCCATGTTGCCAGTCAGTGCCCATTTGTGGGCACTGATTGGCATCTATTGTGCATATTTTTTACATGTGGATGGCCATGGGGGATGTACCTGGCCATCCACATCAGACGCGAGTGAGGAAGAGCCAATCAACGGCTCTTCCTGTTTACATCGTGATCAGCCGTGATTGGACACGGCTGATCACGTGGTAAAGAGCCGGAGGCTCTTTACCGAGATCGGAGATGCAGGGTGTCAGACTGACACCCCGCACCACCGATCGCCGCGCTGCGCGCCCCCACGGGCGCGCGTCGGCATGTTATCCTGCAGGACGTCAATAAACGTCCAGTCAGGATTTCACAACCACTTCCCTGATGTCAATCTCCTATTGACCGGGCGGGAAGTGGTTAATGTTTGGGGGTTCTAAGTAATTTTCAAGCAAAATAAAATGTTTTTAACCTGTAAACACCAAATCTCAGAAAGAGGCTCGGTCCTTAACCACTTGCCGACCGCGCACCGTCGTTATACGTCCACAAGGTGGCTCGGCTGGGCGAGAGCACGTAATATGACGTCCTCTCTCCCAGCCGCCACTAGGGGGCGCGTGCGCGCCGCCGGAGGCGCGCGCCCCCCGCTCGCCCCCGACTCCCATGCGTGTGCCCGGCGGGCGCGATCGCCGCCGGGCACACGCGATTGCTCATTACAGAGCGGGGAACGGGAGCTGTGTGTGTAAACACACAGCTCCCGGTCCTGTCAGCAGGGGAAATGCTGATCTTCTGTTCATACAATGTATGAACAGAGGATCAGTGTTTCCCCTAGTGAGGCCCCCCCCCCCCACAGTAAGAACACACCCAGGCATACTTAACCCCTTCCCCGCCCCCTAGTGTTAACCCCTTCACTGCCAGTGGCATTTTTATAGTAATCCAATGCATTTTTATAGCACTGATCGCTATAAAAATGCCAATGGTCCCAAAAATGTGTCAAAAGTGTCCGAAGTGTCCGCCATAATGTCGCAGTACCGAAAAAAAAATCGCTGATCGCCGCCATTACTAGTAAAAAAAATATAATAAAAATGACATAAAAATACCCCCTATTTTGTAAACGCTATAACTTTTGCGCAAACCAATCAATAAACGCTTATTGCGATTTTTTTTTACGAAAAATATGTAGAAGAAAACGTATCGGCCTAAACTGAGGAAAAAAAAATGTTTTTTTATATATTTTTGGGGGATATTTATTATAGCAAAATGTAAAAAATATTCATTTTTTTCAAAATTGTCGCTCTATTTTTGTTTAATAGCGCAAAAACTAAAAACCGCAGAGGTGATCAAATACCACCAAAAGAAAGATCTATTTGTGGGGAAAAAAGGACGCCAATTTTGTTTGGGAGCCACGTCGCACGACTGCGCAATTGTCTGTTAAAGCGTCGCAGTCCCGAATCGCAAAAAGTACTCTGGTCTTTGGGCAGCAATATGGTCCGGGGGGTAAGTGGTTAAGTGGTTAATGAATGCTTCTTATCCAGGTATAAATGTTAGCGGTACAATTTGGGCGCACATACTTATGTGTATCATGTTGGAATAATTGTGTTCTATCAATTGTTTTGATGATTTCTGTCGAGACCTTTTTTATTACATTACATTATATATACCGAGCGTCACTAAATGGCGGCCCGCGGTCCGGTTCCGGCCCGAGTGGCCATTCTACCCGGACCGCAGCCTCGCCAAGTAGTGTCCTCTCCCAGCAGGTAATCACACAGGACACGAAGCATGACCGCACTGGACAATGGGCGGGACTTTTTAAATTTAAAAAGTGGGTGATTGGTTGATAGGCGGCGGGGCGGTCCCAGCAATAAATCACTCACTTTTAATGGGAAAAGTCCCGCCCATTGTCCAGAGCGGCCACACTTCATGTCCTGTGTGAATAAGGTAGGTTTTCTGTGGGGAGGGGGGCTGTGCTGGGCAGGACAGGACAGGACAATGGTGGGGGAGTCAGTGTGTGATGGGGGGTCAGTGTGTGATGGGGGGGATCAGTCTGCAATGGGGGGGATCAGTCTGTGGTGGGGGGGATCAGTCAGCAATGGGGGGATTTGTCTGCAATAAGGGAGTCTGTCATGGGGGTGTCAGTCTGCAAGGGGGGGGCAGTGTGTGATGGGTGGGGGTCAGTCTGTGATGGAGGGTTCAGTCTGTGATTGGGGGGGTTGTGATTGTGGGGGGTTCAGTCTGTGATGGGGGTCTGTGATTGGGGGGGATCAGTATGGGGGGCAGTCTGCAATGAGGGGGGAGTCAGTCTGCGATGGGGGGGAGTCAGTCTGCGATGGGGGGGTCTGTGATTGTGGGGGGATCAGTCTGTGATTGGGGGGGGATCAGTCTGTGATGGGGTGGTCTGTGAATGTGGGGGGAGGTC
Source organism: Rana temporaria (assembly GCF_905171775.1). Classification (NCBI taxonomy): domain Eukaryota; kingdom Metazoa; phylum Chordata; class Amphibia; order Anura; family Ranidae; genus Rana; species Rana temporaria. Next base: position 2,641,100 of record NC_053496.1, read on the forward strand.
AGTCTGTGATTGGGGGATCAGTCTGAGATAGGGGTTCTGTGATTTGGGACCAATCTGTGATGGGGGCTCTGTGATTTGGGGGGGTCAGTCTGTGATAGGGGATCTGTGGTGGGGAGTCTGGGGGGGGTCAGTCTGAGCTGGGGGTCTGTGATTTGGGGGGTTAGTCTGTGATTTTGGGGGGTCAGTCTGTGATAGGGGGTCTGTGATGAGGAGTCGGGGGGGTCAGTCTGTGATTGGGGGCCTGTGATGGGTCAGGTCAGTCTGTAATGAGGGGTCTGTGATTGTGGGGGGTTCAGTCTGTGATTGGGGGGATCAGTCTGTGATGGGGGGGGTCAGTTTGTGATGGGGGGGGGTCTGTGATTGGGGGGGATCAGTCTGTGATGGGGTGGTCTGTGATTGGGGGGGATCAGTCTGTGATGGTGTGGTCTGTGATTGGGGGGGATCAGTCTGTGATGGTGTGGTCTGTGATTGGGGGGATCAGTCTGTGATTGGGGGTCTGTGATGGGTCAGGTCAGTCTGTAATGAGAGGTCTGTGATTTGGGTGGTCGGTCTGTGATGGGATGGTCTGTGATGGGAGGGTCTGTGATGGGAGGGTCTGTGATGGGAGGGTCTGTGATGGGAGGGTCTGTGATGGGAGGGTCTGTGATGGGAGGGTCTGTGATGGGAGGGTCTGTGATAAGTCAGTCTGTGATGGGAGGGTCTGTGGTATGAGGGTCTGTGATGGGTCAGTCTGTGATGGGAGGGTCTGTGCTGGGAGGGTCTGTGATGGGAGGGTCTGTGGTATGAGGGTCTATGATGGGTCAGTCTGTGATGGGAGGGTCTGTGATGGGTCAGTCTGTGATGGGAGGGTCTGTGATGGGAGGGTCTGTGGTATGAGAGTCTATGATGGGCCAGTCTGTGATGGGAGGGTCTGTGATATGAGGGTCTGTGATGGGTCAGTCTGTGATGGGAGGGTCTGTGATATGAGGGTCTGTGATGGGTCAGTCTGTGATGGGAGGGTCGGTGATAAGTCAGTCTGTGATGGGAGGGTCTGTGGTATGAGGGTCTGTGATGGGAGGGTCTGTGATGGGAGGGTCTTTGATAAGTCAGTCTGTGATGGGAGGGTCTGTGGTATGAGGGTCTGTGATGGGTCAGTCTGTGATGGGAGGGTCTGTGATGGGAAGGTCTGTGGTATGAGGGTCTATGATGGGTCAGTCTGTGATGGGAGGGTCTGTGATGGTAGGGTCTGTGATGGGTCAGTCTGTGATGGGTCGGTCTGTGATGGGAGGGTCTGTGATAGGAGGGTCTGTGATATGAGGGTCTGTGATGGGTCAGTCTGTGATGGGTCAGTCTGTGATGGGAGGGTCTGTGCTGGGAGGGTCTGTGATGGGGGGGTCTGTGGTATGAGGGTCTATGATGGGTCAGTCTGTGATGGGAGGGTCTGTGATGGTAGGGTCTGTGATGGGTCAGTCTGTGATAGGAGGGTCTGTGATATGAGGGTCTGTGATAAGTCAGTCTGTGATGGGAGGGTCTGTGGTATGAGGGTCTGTGATGGGTCAGTCTGTGATGGGAGGGTCTGTGCTGGGAGGGTCTGTGATGGGAGGGTCTGTGGTATGAGGGTCTATGATGGGTCAGTCTGTGATGGGAGGGTCTGTGATGGGTCAGTCTGTGATGGGGGGGTCTGTGATGGGAGGGTCTGTGGTATGAGAGTCTATGATGGGCCAGTCTGTGATGGGAGGGTCTGTGATATGAGGGTCTGTGATGGGTCAGTCTGTGATGGGAGGGTCTGTGATATGAGGGTCTGTGATGGGTCAGTCTGTGATGGGAGGGTCGGTGATAAGTCAGTCTGTGATGGGAGGGTCTGTGGTATGAGGGTCTGTGATGGGAGGGTCTGTGATGGGAGGGTCTTTGATAAGTCAGTCTGTGATGGGAGGGTCTGTGGTATGAGGGTCTGTGATGGGTCAGTCTGTGATGGGAGGGTCTGTGATGGGAAGGTCTGTGGTATGAGGGTCTATGATGGGTCAGTCTGTGATGGGAGGGTCTGTGATGGTAGGGTCTGTGATGGGTCAGTCTGTGATGGGTCGGTCTGTGATGGGAGGGTCTGTGATAGGAGGGTCTGTGATATGAGGGTCTGTGATGGGTCAGTCTGTGATGGGTCAGTCTGTGATGGGAGGGTCTGTGCTGGGAGGGTCTGTGATGGGGGGGTCTGTGGTATGAGGGTCTATGATGGGTCAGTCTGTGATGGGAGGGTCTGTGATGGTAGGGTCTGTGATGGGTCAGTCTGTGATAGGAGGGTCTGTGATATGAGGGTCTGTGATGGGTCAGTCTGTGATGAGTCAGTCTGTGATGGGAGGGTCTGTGATGGGAGGGTCTGTGGTATGAGGGTCTGTGATGGGTCAGTCTGTGATGGGAGGGTCTGTGATGGGAGGGTCTGTGATGGGGGGGTCTGTGATGGGAGGGTCTGTGATGGGGGGGTCTGTGATGGGAGGGTCTGTGATGGGGGGGTCTGTGATGGGAGGGTCTGTGATGGGAGGGTCTGTGATGGGAGGGTCTGTGATGGGAGGGTCTGTGATGGGAGGGTCTGTGATGGGAGGGTCTGTGATGGGTCAGTCTGTGATGGGAGGGTCTGTGATGGTGGGGTCTGTGATGGGAGGGTCTGTGATGGGTCAGTCTGTGATAAGTCAGTCTGTGATAAGTCAGTCTGTGATGGGAGGGTCTGTGATGGGAGGGTCTGTGATGGGTCACCCTATACTATACTGACCATTATACTACACTGACCACTATACTATACTGACCAATATACTGACCACTACACTATACTGACCACTACACTATACTGACCACTATACTGACCACTATACTATACTAACCACTATACTATACTGACCACTACACTATACTGACCACTATACTATACTGACCACTATACTATACTGACCACTATACTATACTGACCACTACACTATACTGACCACTATACTATACTGACCACTACACTACACTGACTATACTATACTGACCACTATACTATACTGACCACTATACTATACTATACTGACCACTATACTATACTATACTGACCACTATACTATACTGACCACTACACTACACTGACCACTATACTATACTGACCACTATACTATACTGACCACTACACTACACTGACTATACTATACTGACCACTATACTATACTGACCACTACACTATACTGACCACTACACTACACTGACTATACTATACTGACCACTACACTATACTGACCACTACACTATACTGACACTGAGGGTCTGTGATGGGAGGGTCTGTGATGGGAGGGTCTGTGATGGGTCACCCTATACTATACTGACCATTATACTGACCACTGTAGTATACTGACCACTATACTATACTGACCTCTACACTATCCTACCTACAGTATTCCTATTTTGGGGACCATCGGGCCCCTTACAGGTGTAATGCCTGGACCACCCTGATGGCGGCCCTGGTCCCGTCTTACGTGGTGTACGTCGCCGCGCTTTAGACGGGCGGTATTTGGCCTGAACGTGTGTATGCAAGGCAGGCTTGAGAGGAATCCCGTCGGTGGAAAAAAAGTTTTTTTTTCCTGACGAAAAAAAACGGTGGTGTGTACGAGGCATTAGGGTCTCAAGAAATGAGATCGGATTATAGAAGGACTCTGAAGGGGACTCAGATGTATAGAAGGACTCTGAAGGGGACTCAGATGTATAGAAGGACTCTGAAGGGGACTCTGATGTATAGAAGGACTCTGAAGGGGACTCAGATGTATAGAAGGATTCTGAAGGGGACTCAGATGTATAGAAGGATTCTGAAGGGGACTCAGATGTATAGAAGGACTCTGAAGGGGACTCAGATGTATAGAAGGACTCTGAAGGGGACTCGGATGTATAGAAGGATTCTGAAGGGGACTCTGATGTATAGAAGGACTCTGAAGGGGACTCAGGTGTATAGGAGGACTCTGAAGGGGACTCAGATGTATAGAAGGACTCTGAAGGGGACTCAGATGTAGAGAAGGACTTTGAAGGGGACTCTGATGTATAGAAGGACTCTGAAGGGGACTCAGATGTATAGAAGGATTCTGAAGGGGACTCCGATGTATAGAAGGACTCTGAAGGGGACTCAGATGTATAGGAGGACTCTGAAGGGGACTCGCATGTAGAGAAGGACTTTGAAGGGGACTCTGATGTATAGAAGGACTCTGAAGGGGACTCAGATGTATAGAAGGACTCTGAAGGGGACTCCGATGTATAGAAGGATTCTGAAGGGGACTCCGATGTATAGAAGGGCTCTGAAGGGGACTCGGATGTATAGAAGGACTCTGAAGGGGACTCGGATGTATAGAAGGACTCTGAAGGGGACTCTGATGTATAGAAGTATTCTGAAGGGGACTCAGATGTATAGAAGGACTCTGAAGGGGACTCGGATGTATATAATGACTCTGAAGGGGACTCGGATGTATAGAAGGACTCTGAAGGGGACTCAGATGTATAGAAGGACTCTGAAGGGGACTCAGATGTATAGAAGGACTCTGAAGGGGACACCGATGTATAGAAGGACTCTGAAGGGGACTCAGATGTATAGAAGGACTCTGAAGGGGACTCAGATGTATAGAAGGACTCTGAAGGGGACTCAGATGTATAGAAGGACTCTGAAGGGGACTCCGATGTATAGGATGACTCTGAAGGGGACTCAGATGTATAGAAGGACTCTGAAGGGGACTCGGGTGTATAGAAGGACTCTGAAGGGGACTCAGATGTATAGAAGGATTCTGAAGGGGACTCAGATGTATAGGAGGACTCTGAAGGGGACTCAGATGTATAGAAGGACTCTGAAGGGGACTCCGATGTATAGGATGACTCTGAAGGGGACTCAGATGTATAGAAGGACTCTGAAGGGGACTCGGGTGTATAGAAGGACTCTGAAGGGGACTCAGATGTATAGAAGGATTCTGAAGGGGACTCAGATGTATAGGAGGACTCTGAAGGGGACTCGGATGTATAGAAGGACTCTGAAGGGGACTCGGATGTATAGAAGGATTCTGAAGGGGACTCAGATGTATAGAAGGACTCTGAAGGGGACTCCGATGTATAGAAGGACTCTGAAGGGGACTCAGATGTATAGAAGGACTCTGAAGGGGACTCAGATGTATAGAAGAACTCTGAAGGGGACTCAGATGTATAGAAGGATTCTGAAGGGGACTCAGATGTATAGAAGGACTCTGAAGGGGACTCTGATGTATAGAAGGACTCTGAAGGGGACTCTGATGTATAGAGGGACTCTGAAGGGGACTCAGATGTATAGAAGGACTCTGAAGGGGACTCCGATGTATAGAGGGACTCTGAAGGGGACTCAGGTGTATAGGAGGACTCTGAAGGGGACTCTGATGTATAGAAGGACTCTGAAGGGGACTCAGATGTATAGAAGGACTCTGAAGGGGACTCAGATGTATAGAAGGACTCTGAAGGGGACTCAGATGTATAGAAGGGCTCTGAAGGGGACTCCGATGTATAGGATGACTCTGAAGGGGACTCAGATGTATAGAAGGACTCTGAAGGGGACTCCGATGTATAGGATGACTCTGAAGGGGACTCAGATGTATAGAAGGACTCTGAAGGGGACTCAGATGTATAGAAGGACTCTGAAGGGGACTCAGATGTATAGAAGGACTCTGAAGGGGACTCAGATGTATAGAAGGGCTCTGAAGGGGACTCCGATGTATAGGATGACTCTGAAGGGGACTCAGATGTATAGAAGGGCTCTGAAGGGGACTCCGATGTATAGGATGACTCTGAAGGGGACTCGGATGTATAGAAGGATTCTGAAGGGGACTCTGATGTATAGAAGGACTCTGAAGGGGACTCAGGTGTATAGGAGGACTCTGAAGGGGACTCAGATGTATAGAAGGACTCTGAAGGGGACTCAGGTGTATAGGAGGACTCTGAAGGGGACTCAGATGTATAGGACTCTGAAGGGGACTCAGGTGTATAGGAGGACTCTGAAGGGGACTCAGATGTATAGAAGGATTCTGAAGGGGACTCCGATGTATAGAAGGACTCTGAAGGAGACTCGGATGTATAGAAGGACTCTGAAGGGGACTCGGATGTATAGAAGGACTCTGAAGGGGACTCCGATGTATAGAAGAACTCTGAAGGGGACTCCGATGTATAGAAGAACTCTGAAGGGGACTCAGGTGTATAGGAGGACTCTGAAGGGGACTCAGATGTATAGAAGGACTCTGAAGGGGACTCGGATGTATAGAAGGATTCTGAAGGGGACTCTGATGTATAGAAGGACTCTGAAGGGGACTCAGGTGTATAGGAGGACTCTGAAGGGGACTCAGATGTATAGAAGGATTCTGAAGGGGACTCAGGTGTATAGGAGGACTCTGAAGGGGACTCAGATGTATAGGACTCTGAAGGGGACTCAGATGTATAGAAGGACTCTGAAGGGGACTCAGGTGTATAGGAGGACTCTGAAGGGGACTCAGATGTATAGAAGGACTCTGAAGGGGACTCAGATGTATTGAAGGAATCTGAAGGGGACTCAGATGTATAGAAGGACTCTGAAGGGGACTCGGATGTATAGAAGGATTCTGAAGGGGACTCAGATGTATAGAAGGACTCTGAAGGGGACTCAGATGTATAGAAGGACTCTGAAGGGGACTCGGATGTATAGAAGGATTCTGAAGGGGACTCTGATGTATAGAAGGACTCTGAAGGGGACTCAGGTGTATAGGAGGACTCTGAAGGGGACTCAGATGTATAGGACTCTGAAGGGGACTCAGATGTATAGAAGGACTCTGAAGGGGACTCAGGTGTATAGGAGGACTCTGAAGGGGACTCTGATGTATAGAAGGACTCTGAAGGGGACTCCGATGTATAGAAGGATTCTGAAGGGGACTCAGATGTATAGAAGGATTCTGAAGGGGACTCTGATGTATAGAATGACTCTGAAGGGGACTCAGATGTATAGAAGAACTCTGAAGGGGACTCAGATGTATAGAAGGACTCTGAAGGGGACTCAGATGTATAGAAGGACTCTGAAGGGGACTCCGATGTATAGAAGGACTCTGAAGGGGACTCAGATGTATAGAAGGACTCTGAAGGGGACTCAGATGTATAGAAGGACTCTGAAGGGGACTCAGATGTATAGAAGGACTCTGAAGGGGACTCGGATGTATAGAAGGATTCTGAAGGGGACTCTGATGTATAGAAGGACTCTGAAGGGGACTCAGGTGTATAGGAGGACTCTGAAGGGGACTCAGATGTATAGGACTCTGAAGGGGACTCAGATGTATAGAAGGACTCTGAAGGGGACTCAGGTGTATAGGAGGACTCTGAAGGGGACTCTGATGTATAGAAGGACTCTGAAGGGGACTCCGATGTATAGAAGGATTCTGAAGGGGACTCAGATGTATAGAAGGATTCTGAAGGGGACTCAGATGTATAGAAGGATTCTGAAGGGGACTCAGATGTATAGAAGGATTCTGAAGGGGACTCCGATGTATAGAAGGACTCTGAAGGGGACTCTGATGTATAGAATGACTCTGAAGGGGACTCAGATGTATAGAAGAACTCTGAAGGGGACTCGGATGTATAGAAGGACTCTGAAGGGGACTCATATGTATAGAAGGACTCTGAAGGGGACTCATATGTATAGAAGGGCTCCTCTGGTATAAAATATAAAAACCTAAAGCCGCAGTCACATGACCATCCTCCCCTCTTCTGGTTACTTCCTGGGGTCCTCTCTCATGTGTCCTCACCACTGCCTGTGGTCACATGACCATCCTCCCCTCTTCTGTTTACTTCCTGGGGTCCTCTCTCAGGTGTCCTCACCACTGCCTGTGGTCACATGACCATCCTCCCCTCTTCTGTTTACTTCCTGGGGTCCTCTCTCAGGTGTCCTCACCACTGCCTGTGGTCACATGACCATCCTCCCCTCTTCTGTTTACTTCCTGGGGTCCTCTCTCAGGTGTCCTCATCACTGCCTGTGGTCACATGACCATCCTCCCCTCTTCTGTTTACTTCCTGGGGTCATCTCTCAGGTGTCCTCACCACTGCCTGTGGTCACATGACCATCCTCCCCTCTTCTGGTTACTTCCTGGGGTCCTCTCTCAGGTGTCCTCATCACTGCCTGTGGTCACATGACCATCCTCCCCTCTTCTGGTTACTTCCTGGGGTCCTCTCTCATGTGTCCTCACCACTGCCTGTGGTCACATGACCATCCTCCCCTCTTCTGGTTACTTCCTGGGGTCCTCTCTCAGGTGTCCTCATCACTGCCTGTGGTCACATGACCATCCTCCCCTCTTCTGTTTACTTCCTGGGGTCATCTCTCAGGTGTCCTCACCACTGCCTGTGGTCACATGACCATCCTCCTAGGGTGACCACATTTCCAAACTGCCATTCAGGGGCCCCCCCCCCCCCCCCTAAAAAATATATGTTTTTTTACATATTTTTGGGGGGCAGGGGCGTATCATGAAATCAGCGGGCACGTGTGCAAGATCAAAAGAGGGCCCTAGGCCCCATCAAATGCAGCCACTGTTCCCCATCAAATGCCACTACTGTGCCCCATCAAATGCTGCCAGTGTGTCCAGCAATTGTTGCTACTGTGCCCAATCTGATGCTGCCAGTGTGCCCATGAAATGTTGCTACTGTGCCCCATCAGATTCTGCCAGTGTGCCTATCAATTGCCGCTACTGTGCCCATCAGATCAGATGCTGCCAGTGTGCCGATTAATTGTCACTACTGTGCCCCATCAAATGCTGCCAGTGTGCCCATGAATTGTCGCTACTGTGCCCCCATCAGATGCTGCCAGTGTGCCCAGCAATTGCCAACAGTGTGCCCCATCAGATGCTGCCAGTGTGCCGATCAATTGACGCTACTGTGCCCCATCAGATGCTGCCAGTGTGCCCATGATTTGCCACTACTGTGCCCCCATCAGATGCTGGCAGTGTGCCCATGATTTGTCGCTACTGTGCCCCCATCAGATGCTGCCAGTGTGCCCATTAATTGTCGCTACTGTGCCCCATCAGATTCTGCCAGTGTGCCTATCAATTGCCGCTACTGTGCCCATCAGATCAGATGCTGCCAGTGTGCCGATTAGTTGTCACTACGGTGCCCCATCAAATGCTGCCAGTGTGCCCATGAATTGTCGCTACAGTGCCCAATCAAATGCTGCCAGTGTGCCCATGAATTGTCACTACTGTGCCCCATCAGATGCTGCCAGACAGTGTCAATTGCCCCTATTTGCTCACCTTTTAAGATGATGATATGGATGAAGTCTGCATCTGTTGGTGGTGGGGCAGGGCAGTCTTCAGCCAGCGCCGGGCGGTCTTCTCTAACTCAGACAGGAGGGGACTCAGGAGTCTCAGGCGGAGGCAGTAAGTCGGGCCGCTCGGGCGGGAGGAGGAGGAGCCAGGCCTGCAATTTACAACAGTGCACCGAGTTGCCCACTTGCCCTGCGGCAGCGGGAGGTCGCGGGACGGACGGTGGTGGCCTGCGCTGGGCTGGGCAGTGGGTTGGAGCATGGAGCAGTGGAGGCGGAGCGTGGTGGAAGAGGTCTGCGCCGCGGTAGTGCTGAGCTGCTCTCTCTGTAAAGAACCGCGGCTGAAGGAGGAGAGGAGGAGGAGGTGGGGGTGGAGTCAGAGAGAGAGAGCTGGGCACGGTCACGGTGACGTCACTGGTTGCTACAAGCGGGGCGGCCTTAGCAACCAGTGACTGTAATTACAGTGGCACTGACTGCGGCAGTGAGTGTGGCAGCCGGCAGGCAGTCCAACGTGTTTGATACTTTGATTCCGGGATACTCTATTGTCCCGGATTGAAGGCTACCGGGACACGGGACAACATTTTCAATTACGGGACGATCCCGGGCAAACCGGGACACGTGGTCACCCTACATCCTCCCCTCTTCTGGTTACTTCCTGGGGTCCTCTCTCAGGTGTCCTCATCACTGCCTGTGGTCACATGACCATCCTCCCCTCTTCTGTTTACTTCCTGGGGTCATCTCTCAGGTGTCCTCACCACTGCCTGTGGTCACATGACCATCCTCCCCTCTTCTGTTTACTTCCTGGGGTCCTCTCTCAGGTGTCCTCACCACTGCCTGTGGTCACATGACCATCCTCCCCTCTTCTGGTTACTTCCTGGGGTCCTCTCTCAGGTGTCCTCATCACTGCCTGTGGTCACATGACCATCCTCCCCTCTTCTGGTTACTTCCTGGGGTCCTCTCTCATGTGTCCTCACCACTGCCTGTGGTCACATGACCATAGGGTGACCACCTTTCCAAACTACAATTCAGGGACACCCCCCCCCCCCTTCCCAAAAATCAGCTTGTGGTGTAACGAATCACAGCACAGTGATTGGACACAAGAGGCGGGATTTATGATTTCTCCAATCACAAGCTGGGGGCAGGGATTGTGCTCCTCCAGGCATTCCAGGCCAGGACAAGTACTGTCAGTGAGTAAAGCGGTGATGTGGCGGCCTTTTTTTTGGGGGCATCAGATTGGCCCGGGGGGAAGGGGCTGTGTCAGTTTCATTCCGGGACACTGTATTGTCCTGGAATGAAGGTGCCCGGGACAAACCTGCAAAATGCGGGACTGTCTCGGGCAATACACAGATTCGTGAATGTCGCCTCCGCCCACTATTCAGATGGCCGGCCCCCTGGCGAACGCCGCCCATCTGAATAACGGCAGCTGGTTGGCTGTGGAAGTGTCTGTCAGAGCCAGCCGGCTCTGATAGGCTTTCCAATTACAGCCTGAGGGCTCTAATCAGCTTCCAAATAGTTAACCAGGGGATGCAGGGGGTGTGCGTTCCCTGGTTAGCACTGACAGGCGTCTCAGCCGATCAGGTCCACCGGTTCTGGTTACCGGTAACCTGATTGGCTGAAGCGACATCGAGGGCGGGACTACTTGTGAAGGAGGATCCGAGGATGGCTGACCGAGAAAGGTAAGTGCCGGGGGGGGGGGGGGGGGGCGACGTCAATCTGGCGCCATTTTAGTGGCAAACTGGCAGCAATTGATGGGTACAGTGGCGACAGTGGCATGGGAAAGTGGCTGCGTTTGGCATGGCACAGTGGCGACAATTGATGGGCACAGTGGTGACAATTGATGGCACAGTGGCTGTGTTTGGCATGGCACAGTGGCAACAATTGATGGGCACATTGGTGACAATGGCATGGCACAGTGGCGACAATTGATGGGCACAGTGGTGACAATTGATGGCACAGTGGCTGCGTTTAGCATGGCACAGTGGCGACAATGGCATGGCACAGTGGCTGTGTTTGGCATGGCACAGTGGCGACAATTGATGGGCACATTGGTGACAATGGCATGGGAAAGTGGCTGCGTTTGGCATGGCACAGTGGCGACAATTGATGGGCACAGTGGTGACAATTGATGGCACAGTGGCTGTGTTTGGCATGGCACAGTGGCGACAATTGATGGGCACATTGGCGACAATGGCATGGCACAGTGGCTGTGTTTAGTATGGCACAGTGGCGACAATTGATGGGCCTATTGGCGACAATGGCATGGCACAGTGGTGACAATTCATGGCACAGTGGCTGCGTTTGGAATGGCACAGTGCCGACAATTGATGGGCACAGTGGCTGCGTTTGGCATGGCACAGTGGCGACAATTGATGGGCACAGTGGCTGCGTTTGGCATGGCACAGTGGTGACAATTTTATGGCACAGTGGCTGCAATTGATGTTTTTTTTTTGTTTGCACCCCCCCAAAAAAATTGAGCACCAACCGCCGCTGCCCGCGCTCCATTATTATGTGTATGGCGTTGGAATAATTGTATCGAGTGTTTTGATGATTTCTGTGGAGACCTTTTTTATTACATTACATTATATAGACCTTCTCTACCCATTCCTATGTAAGTACGCCCTTTGTAATGATACAAGTATTCTGCTCATTGGTCGGTCTCATTTCATAGTGAGCTTCATATAAAGTCCCACAAATCTCTTTCCTTTCTCATATATACTCAACACTTAATCTGTATAACACCCCCCCCCCCCCTTCCCGGGGACTCAATACACTTAGAAGGTGAGGAAGCCATCTTGGCGACTGCGTTGGCCGGGAATCGAACCCAGGTCTTCTGCTTAGAAAGCAGCTGTGCTAACCACTGCACCACCAACGCAAAGGTAGCATGTCTTTAGTGTGGGAGGAAACCGGAGAACCCAGAGGAAACCCACGCAAGCACAGGGAGAACATGCAAACTCCATGCAGATAGTGTCCTGGTCAGGATTTGAACCAAGGACCCCAGTGCTGCAAGGCTAACCACTAAGCCTCTGTGCTGCCCATATGCGGCCTCTGTACTCTAAGGCCCACCCCCGCTGAGCGGGGTACATCAGTGATGTCCAATAGAGATCAGAGATGATGGAAAGAAAGAAAGAGGGAACTCCATGCAGATAGTGTCTCGGTCAGGATTTGATCCAAGGACCCCAGTGCTGCAAGGCTAAACACTTAGGCCCGGATTCACAAAGCACTTGCGCCGACGTATCTCGAGTTACGCCGCGTAAGTGCAAATATGCGCCGTCGTATCTCTGCGCCGTGCCCACAAAACTAAGATACGCCTGAAAATAGGCTTCATCCGACCGACGTAACTTGCCTACGCCGGCGTAGAGTGGGCGCATATTTACGCTGGACGCATTTGGCGCTCCCATTGATTTTCTATTCACATATGCAAATGAGGGAGATACGGCGATTCCCGAACGTACGTCCGTCCGACGCAGTGCGCGTAAAGTTATACGTCCGGCGTAAAGTTCTGCCCCATAAAGGAGGTGTAACTCAGCAGCATCCATGCAAAGGGCTGCACCAGGGAACACAAGCCGACGTATTTTACGTCGTTTACGTAGGACGTGAATAGGACTGGGCGTAGGTTACGTTCACGCCGTAGGCAGTGATCCGGCGTATCTTAGGAAGTTGTTCCGACATGATTGTGAGCATGCGCACTGGGAATGCGTCCACGGGACGGCGCATGCGCAGTTGGCGATACGTATCTGTCTGGCGCTCGGCACATCATTTGCATGGGGTCACGCCTCATTAGCATGGCTCACACCCACTTCCACCTACGCCGACTTACGCCTTGGAAACCCAGCGCAGATTTGGAAGCACCGGCTTTGTGAATTCAGTGCTTGCCTCTCTGCGCTGCGTCGGCGTAGCATAAAGGAGATACGATACGGCGGCATTAAATATGCGCCAGTGTCTGTGAATCCGGGCCTAAGCCTCTGTGCTGCCCATATACGGTCTCTGTTCTATAGGGCCCGCCCCCGCTGAGCGGGGTACATTAGTGATGTCCAATAGAGCTCAGAGATGATGGAAAGAAATAAAGAGAGAAGGAAAAAAGAAAGAGAGTAGCATGTCTTTTATAGTGTGAGAGGAAACAGGAGAATCCGGAGGAAACCCACGCAAGCACAGGGAGAACATGCAAACTCCAAGCAGATAGTGTCCTGGTCAGGATTTGAACCAAGGACCCCAGTGCTGCAAGGCTAACCACTAAGCCCCTGTGCTGCCCATATGCGGCCTCTGTACTCTAAGGCCCGCCCCCACTGAGCAGGGTACATCAGTGATGTCCAATAGAGATCAGAGATGATGGAAAGAAAGAAAGAGGGAAAGAAAGAGAGTAGCATGTCTTTTATAGTGTGGGAGGAAACCGGAGATCCCGGAGGAAACCCACGCAAGCACAGGGAGAACATGCAAACTCCATGCAGATAGTGTCCCGGTCAGGATTTGAACCAAGGACCCCAGTGCTGCAAGGCTAAACACTAAGGCCCAGATTCACGTACAGCGGCGTATCTTTGAGCGGGCGTAACTTATCCTATTTACGTTACGCCTCCGCAACTTAGACGGGCAAGTGCAGTATTCTCAAAACACTTGCTCCGTAAGTTGCGGCGGCGTAGGGTAAATAGGCCAGCGTAAGCCCGCGCAATTCAAATGTGGAAGATGTGGGCGTGTGTTATGTAAATGTTATGTGACCCCACGTAAATGACGCTTTTTACAAACGGCGCATGCGCCGTCCGTGGACATATCCCAGTGTGCATTGCTCCAAAGTACGCCGCAAGGACGTCATTGGTTTCGACGTGAACGTAAATGACGTCCAGCCCCATTCACGGACGACTTACGCAAACAACGTAAAATGTTCTAAATTCGATGCGGGAACGACGTCCATACTTAAAGTGGGGGTTCACCCTTAGAGGGCACTTTTCCCCCTAAATTCCTGCTCGTTATTACTAGGGGAATCGGCTATTTATTTTAAAATATGTGCAGTACTTACCCGTTTACGAGATGCATCCTCTCCGTCGCTTCCGGGTATGGGCTTCGGGAATGGGCGTTCCTTCTTGATTGACAGTCTTCCGAGAGGCTTCCGACGGTCGCATCCATCGCGTCACGATTTTCCGAAAGAAGCCGAACGTCGGTGCGCAGGCGCAGTATAGAGCCGCACCGACGTTCGGCTTCTTTCGGGAAATCGTGACGCGATGGATGCGACCGTCGGAAGCCTCTCGGAAGGTTGTCAATTAAGAAGGAACGTCCGCTCCCGAAGACCCATACCCGGAAGCGACGGAAGAAGATGCAGCTCGAAAACGGGTAAGTACGGATTATATTTTACTACAAATAGCCGATTCCCCTAGACCGAACGAGCAGGAAGCTAAGGGGATAAAAAAAATTTTTTTACAAATGGGTGAACTCCCGCTTTTTATTATTGGTACGCCTCAATACAGCAGGGGTAACTTTATGCCGGAAAAAGCCTAACGTAAACGGCGTATCTGTACTGCGTCGGCCGGGCGTACGTTGGTGAATTCGCGTATCTAGCTGATTGACATATTTCTAGGCGTAAATCAGCGCACACGCCCCTAGCGGCCAGCGTAAATATGCGGTTAAGATACGACGGCGTAAGAGACTTACGCCGGTCGGATCTAATAGAGATCTATGCGTAACTGATTCTAAGAATCAGGCGCATAGATACGACCGCTCAGAGTCAACGGCGTATCTCCTTTGAGAATCCGGGCCTAAGCCTCTGTGCTGCCCATATACGGCCTCTGTTCTATAAGGCCCGCCCCCGCTGAGCGGGGTACATCCGTGATGTCCAATAGAGATCAGAGATGATGGAAAGAAAGAAAGAGAGAAGGAAAATAGAAAGAGAGTAGCATGTCTTTAGTGTGGGAGGAAACCGGAGATCCCGGAGGAAACCCACGCAAGCACAGGGAGAACATGCAAACTCCATGCAGATAGTGTCCTGGTCAGGATTTGAACCAAGGACTCCAGTGCTGCAAGGCTAAACACTAAGCCTCTGTGCTGCCCTGTGGTGTATTTAGGTTTTGTGCTGCCCTAGGCCTGACTAAACTTGTGCCACCCCTAATTTAAATATGATCCACCCCTTGCTGTCAAGGTACACCCCCTTCCTGTTTAAGACCTACCCTTAAATATTCCAGTGGGGACACTACTTGTGAGGGCCTTGGGGATGGGGGGGGAGGGGAGGGATTCCCTTAAAAAAAAAAAAACCTGCAAGGCATAATGAGCTAGTATGACTAGCATACTAGCTCATTATCAATTACTTACCTTAGATCGAAGCCCCCGGCAGTGATCCTCGGGCACGTCCTCCATCGCCGCCATGATACCCGCGGAACGGCATGCGCACATTCAGGAGCCGCCGCGCTCAGTGCGCCTGTGACATCCGCACCCACTTTTCTGCACATATCTCCATGTTGCCAGTCAGTGCCCATTTGTGGGCACTGATTGGCATCTTTTTTTTTTTTTTGTTACTGCCTTTTTTTTTTTTTGCCCCTTTTTTTCCCTTCCCTGGTTGTCCAGTGTGGCGATCCGAGGGGGGGCTGCACTGATAAACAATCAGCGCGAACCCCCCCCCTGTCAGGAGAGCCGCCGATCGGCTGTTCTTTACTCGCGAGTGAGGAAGAGCCGATCAGCGGCTCTTCCTGTTTACATCGTGATCAGCCGTGGTTGGACACTGCTGATCACGTGGTACAGAGTCTCCGCCGGAGGCTCTTTATCGAGATCGGAGATGCAGGGTGTCAGACTGACAACCCGCATCACCGATCGCCGCGCTGCGCGCCACCCCACGGGCGTGCGCGGCATGAAATCCTGCAGGACGTCCATAGACGTCCAGTCAGGGTTTCACAACCACTTCCCGGACGTCAATCCTCTATGGAGCGGGCGGGAAGTGGTTAATATATAGAAAGAATTCCCTGTATATTTTGTGAGGAGAGGGGTAGATTCAGGTACCGCTGCGCACTTCTTACGGAGGCGCAGCGTACCGTTTTTGCCCTGCGCCCCCGCAAATTATCTGCGCTACGCTTCATTCACGAAGCAGTAGCCACGTAATTTGCGTGGGCGCTCCTCAAAAATGCCCGGCGTAAGCGTGCGTAATTTAAATGGTCCCGTAGGGGGCCTGGATCATTTAAATTAGGCGCGTTCCCGCGCCGAACGTAGTGCGCATGCTCCGTCGGGAAACTTTCCCGACGTGCATTGCGGCAAATGACGTCGCAAAGACATCATTTGCTTCAAAGTGAACGTAAATGACGTCCAGCGCCATTCACGATTCACTTACGCAAACAACGTAAAATTTAAACTTCGCGACGCGGGAACGACGGGTATACGTAGCAACGTAGCTAATAGCAGGAGCAGCCTTAGGCGAAACCCGACGAACGCAAGCGACGTAAACTGCGTACACAGGGCTCGCGTAGGGTAGTGAATCGGCGTTAGTATGCAATTAGTATACATTTATTTGCATACAATACGCTGACCACTACGGGAACGCCCCCTAGCGGCCATCGCAAGAATGCAGCCTACGATATGACTGGCGTAAGAGCCTTATGCCATCATATCTTAGGCTGCCGTCGGCGTATCGAGGTTCCTGAATCAGGAGCATTCGTTACGCCGGCACAAGTAAGCAATTGCGCTGTGTAACTATGGTTACGCAGACGCAATTGCTCTCTGAATCTGGGCCAGAATGTGTGGGAATAGAACATTTATTAAAAATGGATATAAAATCCCCTGAGAATGGGATCTCTTTTCCTAGTAAAGGGGAATGCTTCATTGCAGGATTTAATCGTATTTCCTGTTCTTGGGGTGAAGCTAGAAGACCCCCGATGTCTCCATTGTTGTCACTGCGGTCACATAAGGTAAGGTGACCAGATTTTTAAAATGAAATCCGGGGACATTTTTTTTCTTTACTAGTAATGGCGGCAATCAGCGACTCCCTGCCCGTCGCCGCCGCCTCACAGCCTCTCAAGTCTTCCTCTCTGGGCCCCGGCTACTACTGGGTGGGGAGCGGAGGAAGATCACTCCGCCAGGGAAGGCAAGGAGATAGGCAGGTGGCTGGCCGGGACGTGAGCCAAGGCAGAAGAACATGCGGGCGGAGCTGAATGGGCATGCCCCCGAAAATGAAGAAATATTCCCTCCGCTCCGACCAGCACATGATCCTCAGAAAGGGGCACAGATAATGGGAAAAATACAACCCCCCCCCCTATGCTAGTAGGAGAGGCGGAGCGCGGGGGGGGGGGGGGTGTAATTCTCATTTTTTTTATTTTAATTCTGCACTGATTGTCTTTGAAATTGCCCCTGCCCCCTATTAAATCCAATCTGGGGACAAAACCAGGGACAGACTCCTCAATCAGGGGACTGTCCCCTGAAACTGGGGATGTCTGGTCACCCTAACATAAGGGGCTTGTCAGTACATACCTATATACATGGTTAGGACACATGTTAATACATCAACACCTATTACTAGGGGTGCAACGGATCGTCATTGATCTGTGATCCGAACGGGTCAACGTCCACAGATCGGCACACCACGCGATCCGCGGAGTGAGCCCATAGGAAAGGCCGCGACTTCGGCCTTGCTCCGGAGCAGCGGCCATCTTGGTACCCCCGGCGGCGGCCTAGGTGAGCTCCCCGGAGTGGCATGCTGATGGGGGAGATGTGGACATTACAGTGGTAGTGGGGGAGATGTGGACATTACGTGGGGGAGATGGACAAGTGGACATTACAGTGGGGGAGATGGACATATGGACATTACAGTGGGGGAGATGGACATGTGGACATTACAGTGGGGGAGGTGGACATGTGGACATT